>NW_026067903.1:1269326-1297825 GCF_014885135.2 Alexandromys fortis | reverse complement strand
TATATATATATATATATTTGAACATGATTTTACTTTATGATGAGGAAAAAAATTCCCTACTTTTAATCTATTTGTCTTTTAAAAAGGAAAATGTAAATACCATATTTTTCCTATCAAGGAAACTAAACAAAAGAAAAGAGTTTTTTAAATTATTCACAGAGGAAACAAATCAAGAATCATGAATCGGGTTGAAATATTTAAAGCAACGGCACTATTCAACTTGCCAGTAACTTCTGCTATGTCCCGGAAAATAAAAATAAATAAAAACTGTAATAGCCTCAAAGCTAGAGGCAAAACAACACCTTCTTTTAGTAAAATAAACTTTAATATTTCTTCACCTGGAGAAAAGCTATTCCTCAAATTTGTAGTTAAAATCTTTTTTTTTTTTTATGACTTTTAGTCATCTGCCCTTTAGATGCAAAAAGGAATAGCCTCAACTCAGGAACTCACCCTCAATCTGACGGCCTTCTTTAGGGTTTCAATTGACTGATATACTTGAAATTGTCCAAGTCTGCGTCTCCAGGAGACTGTCCACTTCACACTGGGTTCCTGGGAAGTTGATTGTGCCTGGTTAGCCTTGGGATTTTTCTATAAATCTGTAAAGGCTGTAAACACTGGCAGTCCCCAGTGGCTTAACAAAATCATTCCTCCCCGACCACATAATTGCTAAATTGTGCATGTCAAATGGCTGCAGGATATTCTGTCCCGTTTCCAGCAGGTTATCAAGGCAACTTGCTGGAGAACGGTGTTGTTTATGTGTCCTTTAAGTTGGGAACTCAAAGGTCAAGAGTGGCCAAAAGCATTTGCAGTGAGTAACTGCTCCCTTTCCCAAGCTCCTTAACGTGCCTCTCCAGTGATCCTCATCATTTAGTCTGAAATGTGGGGTTTTAGTTTCTAAGTCAAAGCCAACCCTTCCTCCCAGGCCTTATTATCCTTTCTCACAATGATTAGTCATATATTTATTACAAGTTGACATGATAGCAGTGGATACATTTAATTTCTCATAATTATTTTTGAAGGTATTTTTTTAAAGATGTGTATTTTTTAATGCTTTGAAATTCAAGTACAAACAGTAATTAAATATCAAGTGTACAATAGTATTTAGCCTGAGTATGATACAAGAGTCCTTATTTGTAGTGGGATAGAAATGTCTCTCCTTAATGAGAGGGTCCTTTTTGTCTGATCTCCAGGCTGTCTTAGGAGTAGAGAACTTCAATTAATACAGTGTGAGTCATGGCAAGCCTGAGCCGGATGAAGCCATTGAGCAAGCAGTTTCAAATCCCTGCCCTTCGCCAGCGTTTTCTGTGAGTCACGCTCCTGAGTGGGGCACCACTGGGTGTTCGAACGGTGAAACGGCTACTTTAAATGAGTCTTCAGTTTTGACAGTTAAATAGGTTGCACCGATTAATGACGAGGGACTAATTTTCCATTTCCAAAAGCACAGACAAGGAAAACATATTCATAAATATGCTGAAAAACACTTAGGCGCTTTCCTCAACTCATAACCCAAAACGCCTGTGTGAAGACAAGCCTTGGAACTCACGAATCCCGTGTCTCTGCAGGAACACGCTTTAGGCAGGAGGACTTGACTTTTCCAAGTGAGAGTGAAACACACTTGACACTCACATTTGATCAGAAGTTTATGATTCCACTGCACGTGCAAACTGCAGGCTTCAAGAAGAGCTTTTATTTCCTCCATTCTTTAGACTTCATCGTGGTGATATCATTACAAGAAATGTAGTTTTATGTGTGTAAAGGCTAAAAGAACAAAAGACACCAGTGATACCCAGCCCGAGACACTGTGTTGGAAATACAAAGGATCTCTGCAGCATCTGAAACAAATGAACGGAAAACAGATTGTCATCAAATCTTCAATTTTTTTTCCTCTCGAAAGTTTGATGCATAATTCTTTGGGGAATAGTTTGCAAATGATATATAAAATATGTGAAATACAATTGTAAACAGACATGCAATTTACCCAGGTTACAATCTGTTCCATGATCTTTGTTCATTCGCAAGGAAAAAAAAAAAAAAAAGACGGGGTATGCCATTTGGAACAGGATTGGGCTACAATAAATCTCATATTGAATTATTAGAACTGACATTATTAATATTTTTAATATTCTATGGATTTCTCCTGATTCTTTGCATACCATATCTTTAGTAAACTGCAGGGCCTTAATCATTTTAAGATTGCCTGTGTTCTCAATAGCTGTTGTCTGGTATTGCCAGCGCAGCCTCTTTGAATGTCAATAAATACGCATGACTACAAAGAACGCTCTATCAGAATCTCTGATGTCTACAGCTTTAACTGCTATATGCGGGGTTTCTTACACTCTCGTTCGCTGAACACATGTTGCCCTGGGGTCTGAAATTGAGCTACCCTTGGCCTTTTGTGGTACTTAGGCCTCTTTCTTTCAGCAAAGGCCCCCGGCACGGTGGGGGAGAGGAGAAAGTGCAGGCTGAGAAGGTGGGAGAAAGCAAAACTCCCATAGACTGCTTGTCAGACCCTGGGAAAAGCGAAAATCAGTGCCCCGAAGTGCGTCCTTCCACCCCACCTCACCCACCCGGCCACCAGTCACTGACCAAGGCTGCACGGTGACTGCACTCACGCTTTGAGGTCGCACTGGTGCCAGAACCCTGACTGACAGCACATTTGGACACTAAGTGTGGGATATTGTCCTGCACTAGCCAAGCAGAAAGCTCGGGGGCTGCACTCAGGGCCCAGACTCACGGCACAGACCAGTTCTTTCTAGGTGGTCGCGTGGAGCTCAGTCTGGCCAATTTTACTATGGATGTTTCTTGCTACAGAATCGCTGGAGTAGAAATGCAGGATGAGATGCTCGCACGGGATATGAAAACGGAAAAACATCAGACATATCTGTTTTTACTGTGGACCTGGCCTTTTGCATGCTGCTTCTCCTGCAGGGAGACAGCATGGCAGAAGTTTTTGTTTTTTTTTTTTTTCAACCCTTGTAAATACTTAAGCAGTGCTGTATAATGTTCCGAGCAGGCCGTTTCCATGCTATTATTAAGAGGTATAGCTTGGATCAGCCATATGCTGGTCCTATTTGAATGGAGAGGAGTTATAAGGCAAAATAAGAGATTGCAGCTGGTAGCTACAGTAGTTTACTATTTTTGAACAGCCCTTTAGTATATGGTATTTTAATTCATCCCACAGATTCAAATTGGACTTTGTGTACACTAGGATATACTGTATACTGCTCAGAGTAATGCTGGCTTGCTAAAATTGCAATGTAGATTGAAGCAAAAGAGGCAGCTTTGCTGTTTCTTAAATCTATTCAGGCATTCCCCACAGAATGGAAACGCTGACGGGCCAGCTACCTCTGCATACACGGACGCCGGGAGCGTGTGTCGTTGCATCCTTCCACTCTCTAAGTACAGAATGGGTAATTAGTATCGCTCAGGCTGCGAGAAAGATGTGCACTCTCCTCATTGTACAAAGAATGCTGATTTTTCAGGGGTTTATAATCAGGCCAGGAAAAGAAGACGCAGTGGATAAAATTGGGATCCAAGTCTCACTCATGGGCAATCTTATTTTTATTTAAGAAAATCTGAGGCAGAGCGAAGTAATCAGAGCTGTGTTCAGCTAAGAAATCCACCGAGTGGGCAGTATCTCAACTCTCCCGTGCCTTTCCGCAGCCTTGAATTTGTTTTCGTTCTCATTTTGCACTTGAAACATAATGTTTCGTGTACCCTTTGTTCAAATCTCACAAACACAAAAGGAAATGGTCTTTCTTGCTTAGCATTAATGAAACACATCAGGGGGAACTCCCTGTGTGTTGTGCATATCAGATGGGCCCAGCATGTTAGGCTCTCCCACAGGCCCTTAGCTGCCTTGGCCTGCCAGGATTCTCTCTGCCCCTGGTATTGGTGGTCAGGTTGTGTTGGGTTCCCTTATTAATACTCTGTTAAGCCAAAGCAAACCCTACTCGGGCTACTCCGCCCCTGAAAGCAATTAACCTGTAACATGAGCACTCACGTCGCTGTGCACTGCAGAGGACCAACAAAGATCTGCCATTTGGCACAGGGACAAGTTTTAATCCTCTCTCAGTAGAACTCTCGGGAGGATTTTTAGCACATGGACATTGCTGCACAGACATGTTTTAACTGCCCTGATATGATACACTGGATGGGTTCCAAACATGGAAAGCCAGTGCAGACAACTGGCATTGGACTGTAGAAGGTCCGTGGCACACTCCATTTGAGTCCAAATGCTCTATGGCTTCAATACTGGGCAAGGTCCTACTGAGAACACACACAACCTGTGGATGAAAACGAACCACCACTGAGTTCACTGAGTGGGAAAATAATGTCACTGTTAGGAAATAATTTTAGTAAGTAGTGCCATCATTTACATTTTAAAATTTTTATTTCCCTTTTAATCAGTTCTGACTGGTTGGCGAAATGAGTGTGTTATTCCTTCTTTTTCAGTAAGACCTTACTAAAGCATCTTTCATGTCTGCACTCAAGCCTTCCCTTTCTGAGACCATCCTGCAAAGACTGATTGTGTACCTGCCTTGTTTAGGGTTGGCTCTGTGCGCCATTGCTTCTGAAATAAGAATTGAGTATGTCTGTCATTATTTTATCATCTTTATTTTTAATAAGAGGGCTTTCTTATAAAAAGGGGAGGGGCTTTCATATAAAAGGGCTTTCTCAGAGCTCCCACCATCATGATGGAACCGAACATCTTCCCACCAAAGCCACGACCTGCTTCAGACAGCTTCTCGCTACCCTAGATTCTGGTTGTTATGGGTACTTCCGGATTGGATGCTTCTGTGTCGGTCGATGGTGTCAACCTGGTGGTGAAACATCCCAACTTGACAAAATTCAGGCCTTTCAATCATGGGTATCATCATTTCAGAGAACAAAATGTTATTTCTCCTTCCCTTATCTTGTCTCAAGCTCTCCACCTTGATGTACACCAAAGCTAAACAAAGTTAAAACAGGTCTCCAGTTACTTTCATTAACAATGGTTCTCAACCTTCCTAATACTGTAACCCTTAAATGAAGTTCCTCATGTTGTGGTGACCCCCAGCCATAAAAATCTGAATAGCTGCTTCATAACTGTACTCTTGCTACTACTATGACTCCTAATGTAAACATCTGACATGCAGGATATCTAATATGAGATCCCCACAGGGATTGTGACCCACAGGATGAGAACCACTGCTTTAGTGGTAAATAAGTGTCTTTATTAGGTTATAAGACTTGTAAGAAATTGCAAGTATAACTTTATTTCTATTTAATTTCTCAGTATACAAAATATCTCATCAAGTATTCTGATGACCGTGTGTTTTCTTTAATGATCTATATTTTGTTGTGACTAGATTGGTTTCCTGAAAAATTTCAGTTAAGTCATCTGAAGCACTGACTTGACCCTTTGCATTCTGGGAATAAAGCAGAGCACACACGTGTCCAGGATCAACATGCACATCCTGTCACACCAGCAGCTGTGAGCTCCTCTCTTCTTCTCCGTGATTTATCCCTCAGACAACCATGAACAAAGTACAAAACACAACCAAAGTTGTAGGAGCCCCAGCAAGTGAGTCATGAAACCTTTAAATGAGGATACAACATTTAAATGTTGGCCACAGGAGCTCATGGCCAGCTTCAGTTCTTTTGTGACTGTCCAGTAAAAGAGGAATTCACACTCAAGGACAGGAGAGTAATGGCTGACCCTATGGTAGCCATATGCAATTAAAAGCCGGTGGAATGCCAAAATATCGCAGTAAAGGAAACATGCTTTTAAAGAGAATAAGGGGGAAAATTAGAAAAGAAATAGGGTAAGTAAGACTTTCATGATGTTGAGTAAGGGGGACAGGAAGAACCGTAGGCTCAGATGAAGCTGAGCACATCAAGGTGACATGCGATTGAAATCCACACATGTATGTGTATAGATAGGGAATGTCCCTTCCAATGCACACCGCCGCAGACCCAGATTAGAGGCCATTCACACCTATTTCGCTTAGCAGTCTTAAGCATCATCCAGGAGGCAAGTTGAAGACTCCTTAGCTTGCCTGGCTTAGGTTTCTGTATGATCATGTGACTGACTTCCATTTGTTCAACGCTGTATTATTTAAGAATTGCTACCACGATGCCAATCCCCATTTCACCAACTCCCAAACGACAGACACTTTGTGAAATAAGCCATTAGGTAGCAGAGCGCCATCCCTTTTGCCTGCTGGGCAATACTCTATCATCTCCTCCTTTTCTGAAACAGGAGTACCTTTATTTTCTGTGATTACAAGGATGAGACCTGGCCTCCAGCAGGCATGTTTATCCGCTTTCCCCAAAGGCAACCCTATGTAAAGATTTCACATCTTCTGTATCTGAAGCAACAGTGGCTGAAGAGCCTGCGATGCTCGTGAAATGAAAAGAGCAGGCAGACCCAAGTGCGTGTGGAACACCAGTCGCCTGATGTTCTGGCATGTTTTGCCACACGAGAAGCAGAATCAGATTTTGTTGGGCCAACATAGCTTCAGAAGGAGAAATGAATCAGCCATTAATACTTTGACAGAAGCCTGCTCTACAGGAAGATTCATTTCAGGGCTAGAAAAAAAAATATTTTTCTGATTCAAAGCTACTTTCAAAGAGTAGAAAGGGGAAAGCATATTTGAACGTTAACTCTGTCTTCAACATCATTAAAATATTTAGATTCATGAATCTCATGCTTTAATTAGAAATTTCGATTATTTGAGATTTGATGGTCCAGAGATTGGCACTACAGTCAACTTTTAGAGAAGCCTGCCTGCATTTCTCAATAAAAGGGAATACATATAGGTAAACATTTAGGGAAAAAAAAGAAAGGACCCACTGAGTTTGAGACTAAAAGATCGAGTTTAGTTGAATTGCTTTCTTGGGGTGAACTCTTTTGCCCAAACTAACTTGACCAAAATTCTGATAATGTCCTCAATAGCAAACTGTCCTGAAAGGAAATCTCTGCAGCCCACTGTGCTGAGTTCCATCATTGATTGATACATATGGGAACCCAGGTGCCATGTGCACAGGAAAACACCACAGAGTTCACTGGGCCTCGGACAGATCCCGGGGTAGTCCATGGTCAGAGTAACTGCCGATTCTGATAATTCTGATATTCTGTAATGCTCCGGAAGATAAGTTGAAAGGATTCATTGAAGGCTCCAAGCACCTCTGAAATACATGTGAAGTCTTCTGATTATTAGTCTCTGGCCAGAAGCCATCTTTGTTTACCCAGTTTATAAATAGTAATAAATTAGAGTTCTATTTTCAGACTAGACAGCCTTGCCTTTTCAAAGAAGATATGATTTCAAGCTTTGTAGATGACTCCTGCAGAAGTTCCACAATAATACCCTTCGGTCACACCCTGACAACAGGTCATTTCTAACATGCTTCAAAACGCAAGGTTGACCTGAGAAATCCTAACTGCCTCCTCTTAAGAACTAGCATGTCAAGCTCTTGTAATTTGAAAAGTTTAGTTTGTTCTCATTTAATTTCTTTTAATCTCCACAGTTGGTAACCTTTAAAGAAAAGACTACCTCCAAGATTTTTCTTTCATTTTCATTTAGTTTAAAATCCACCTCCCATGAATTTGGGCTTCTATGTCTCCTTCTTCTTAAGTTCTGCACCAATGGCAAAGTGACTAAGGGAAAAAATAAATCCATAGCAATGCATCTTGTTTTCCTATTGGCTCTCTCATGTGAACGGGGAGCCTTGATGATCTGAGATCATGATCACATTTCTCAAGGAGACATTTCAGAAATCCTATGAGTGCCCTGTCTACATCTGATGCCAAAATGGAATAAGCTTAAGCAGATGTATCAATTCCCACTTTACTAATTGCAGAATACTGTTTTGCCTGTAAACATCACTTTGAACACTTTGGGTCTGGAGCTCTGCTCTTGCAGACGTGAGTAGGGAAGAGTGGGTTTTGGGGTGTATTTGTAAATAAGGTCTTCATTCATTTGGAGAGGCAGGGTATCTTCTCTTGGTATGAGGAGGAATGTAAATTGTCTACAGATGACTTCTGTTATAGGTTATAAGAAAAAAAAGACATAGAGAAACATTTACTTTAAAGAGCAAAAGACAGCCCACTCTTGTTCATTTCAATACAATAAACAGTTACATTTCTCAGTTTAAATATTTGGAAATCAGATCTGGAACACATGTCCTTTGTTCCTAATTCAAAAAAAGTGGTAGTTTTGTTTAAAATTTTTGTTTGCCATTAGTCTATGCAATCTGTGTTGCAGCAGATGCATGACGAGCCCTATTAAAATACAATAAAAGAGCACCCAGGGCACTTTATTAAAAGTAGAATCAAGAGAATAGTTTTGATGCCAAAGAATTATAGTCCTCAAAGTTGATTTAGTAAAAAGTAATTGGAATCAATGGGTTAATTGTTTTTTTAGAGCACTTATAAGTAAATATTATTAGCAAAGTATTTTAATTACTATATTTTATGTGGCCCAAATGTAAGCATTTATTAATACAAACCAAGCTCTCATTACAAATTTGCACAGAAAATGATAAAATATTATGTATGAAATGAAGCATTAGCATGGACCATTAAGTCCTCTATTTTCATTTAATTGAATTTGTCAGTAGTACCCTCTTTAAATGAAAACCAGTCATAACCACAAAATTAAATAACAATTAAAGAAACAACTATTGAAAGAGTTGCTTGGGAGCTAAGGTGCCATTTAACCAAAACATAGCAATTTAATGTAAATTGCAGACCATGTAGACACAGTTCTGAAAACGATGCTTCCTGTGGTTCCATGTATGTTTTCGTAAATGTTTCCACATTACACATTAGATGTCCTAGTTGGAGGACCAGTTTAGTTCCAAAAGGGGTAGGAAATCCCCACAGCCCATATACCTCTTCATGTTGTGAGAAGTCAACGAAGGCAATATACAGCAAGCTAACTCTCTGCTAGATTATTATTGCGGACTACCAATGACTGCATCGAGATATTTAGATCTAGGAATATGTGCCTCCTTCATAGTCTCATAAGCCACTTAGCAACAGTCTCTGTGACATTCAGGTCAAGCTACGACTACAGTATGTTTGACATTTTACACACAAGAATACATTCTACCCAGCGTCTTCCCTGATAAATTGCATTACTCTTTCAAATACAATTTTGCTTATAAATCCCTGACTTAGAAAATTCTAATTTAAAATACAGTTTACTTTACCTAACATTTTAATTTAGTTGTGTGTGCATGTGTGCACATGTGCATTTATAAGCATGCTTATACACATTTACTTATTCTTACTAGTTGCTTCTAACCTCTCCAGGTTATTTTTCATGCTGTCTAGGCAAGCTCCATGTCGCATAGCCAGCAGGGGGAGATAGGATTTAAGGAAATAGCAAACTGAGCTTCAAGAAAGCAACTACTTTAGGAAACAAACAAACCAACCAACCACCCAACAAACAAAAGGATTTCTTAGGGCATCCAGTGGAGTACCTCAAATGCAAATGGGATGGGTGTGCTTGTCAGATACCATGGAGGCTGCCAAATGAGACTTTGAGAAATATTTTGTGCCGATCCATAAAGGTCTAGGTTTGAAGTCCCGCACACAAATGAGGTAGCTATTAACCACACTTAGCATTGCTTTCTAATAGAGAAAGTGTGAATGCGTGCATGTGAATCTGAGACTCAATTTGCACAGTGCAAAGATCACATCTTTTATGTACATAGTCTCGTTTACTCAGAGAAAATATCAATGTCGCGGGTTGCTATTGCTAATACGTGGGGCGCTCACACGTAGAAACTTAGAAAACGATAGCAACATCAATGATGGAAGAATTCCAATGTTTAAAATGTGATTATTATTATTATGCACATAATTTAATTTGCATTTATTATATTCAAATGACTCAAATACATGTGTGAGTGAAATGCAATCAATATGGGTTCCTGATTGAGAACCATGTCTCCTTGAAAATTATCTAGCTTATAATTTGGAACAAAATACTCTCCTTTCACCAGTAAGAAAGTTCACTTGGTTTGTCTGCTAGTAAAAATACTAATACGTTCTCAGTCTGTCATTAGTGTGAAGTGGACCCCAACCAAGGAAGTAAAGATTGACCTGTACTGACTGAGGTTAAAATTGTAGCTGAGGAGAATAGAAGTTTAAAAGCCAACCTTACATGCAGGACACCCCCATGTGTTTTGTTGTATTTGATAGTCAACCACGTTCAAGATAAAATGTCTACACCTGTATTACAAATGGAAGAAATAGCATGTTTATCGTTCTTTTGGCCCTAAGGTGCAATTATATGGAGTAAGTTTCTTTTTGTAAGGTGATATTCAAGAAAAATTTCAAACGTACATTGTTAAGAGTTCAAAATGATCATTTCCCATTGAGTTGGCAATTATCTTTTACAAGTGGGAATGTGAGTACACAGAAATTTTCCTTTCCACATCCAAGCTGGCTCTCTACATGTGTTGTCTTCTCAAAGATTCCATTTCAGAATATCAGGCAAGACAAGAGCTGAATTTGACATTGAATTCAATTTAAAAACTCTTAATTTAAAAACAATTTAAAATTTAAAAACAATCCTGCTACATACATGCATGTATGTACACACATATATATATATACACACATCCCTCTTAGACTCTGATGCAACTTTGCTACATTTTTTCTTGATTTTTGTAATTAAAATGTTTAATTGACCACTAATAATTATGTATAGTTATTAGATACAATTTGATATCTGGTTTATTTTCATCTTGTGCAAATAGTTGGCCAGGGTATTTAGCACATCTGGTAACAAAGAATATTCTTGTGTATGAAAAGAATGGGAAAAATCTAGGGTTTGTTAATTTTGAAATGTATTATTAACTATTTTTACCAGGCAATACAAATAAATCACTAAAGTCGGTGCTTATAGTCTTAATTGAAATGACTTTCATTTTGATCTCAATTACCTTTATCCATCTCTCTTTCTCCCTTCAGCCACTGATAACCAGCTACTTAGTTTCTCTGAGTTCAACTTTTTAAAGATTCCATATAAAGATATAGTAACATATGAAATAGTTTGTGTCTGGTTTATTTGACATTACATATTTTCTTCTCCCATCCATGTAGTCATGAATGATAGACTTTACTTCCTTTTAAAGGCTGTATAATATTCCACGGTACTCATATATCCCATACGTGTTTCCTTTGTCTCTTCATCTATTGAGGGATACTTACATTGGTTTCATGCCTTGGCTATTGTGAATAATTCTGAAGTGATCATGGGAGTGCAGATGTCTCCTTGACATACTGATTTTAATTCATTGGATATGTACCCAGAAATGGGATTACTGGACCATATGGCAGTTCTGGTTTTACTTTCCAGTATTCCAATTTTATTTTCCATCCAGCCCATACATGATACCTGACTGATTTCAAAGGAAAAATTCAAAAGGGCATGACTGGAAGCCATGAGCTCCAGGATGGAGGACTATTCCAGAGACTGAAAATGAACTTCACACATGGGCTTGAGCATGCTGTGCCCTACTCCAACTATTCCACGTTCAGACCCTGGGTCAAGTTCATTTCAGAGAGAGAAAGAGAGACTGCAAAAGACTTTTGCTAAAATATCTTTCTCTTACTAAAATATTTAATTCCTCTGAGCTTCTGAATATTTTATCATATATAGATTAAACTGAGATTCATAGAATTTAATGTGGAGACTTGTGCTATTTTTAAATATCAGATATGCTGATTTTGTTCTCCCATAGTATCAATACACTTCCTTCTAAATCCATCGCGATTGGTTTTTCCCCATAATCCTTCACCCCACATGCCTGTCCAGAATCGTCCTCTGTTTTGGACAGAACACTGTGACTGAATTGACTGCTCCAACTGATTTACAAAACGGACGTGGAAACATATGCTGTAACCCTCCCTGTCAGGGATCTAGGACTATACCAGTGGTATGTCATGGTGGCCATCTTCCAGGCCCCGAGAAGAATGGGATGAATGTTGTTGGGCTATAGTTTATCAGAACATTCGAGGGGATTATATCAACATTTTATGTTTTCACTGGGAGCAAGGCAATCTCTTCAGTGCTGGCATTTGGAATGCGGATTCAGAAGTCTTTGATAGTTGCCAGAAAAAGTCCAATCTCAGAGGGAGGCCCAGACGATAGGCCACTCATCAGAAAATGTATCATTCCAACCAGATGGTTGGGATTGCACCGAGATACCTCACAGCCTGCAGGATTGCAATAGCTGGAACAAACTAGCGTTTACATTCTAGGTTCAAACATGGGTGGAACTTGAAAGGAAGAAAAGTCCCCTGACCTATGGAGTTATAAGAAACTCAGGCTGATGAGGACAGCACCATTTCCACACAGGAATCTGCTTTCAAATTCTGCATCTCAGGGTGACCCCGACATATGATGTGGTTGACTGGAGCTGGTTGTATAAGCCATATCTGTGTTGAAAATGTAAAGAGGTAAAATCTACCATGTACTTGAAGAGGGAAAATTAACCAGGCCAGCTGATATACACTGTCTCTCACAGAAACCAATGACAATGAAATGGCCTGGGGAATTTTCTTATAAAAGGAATATTTTAAAAGTCTTTTAGATTTGTCAGAGATTATGCTTATAAATGCTGACTTGCATATTTTGGTGGTTTTTTTTTTTCTTTCTGTTTTTTAAGAAAGGGTTTCTCTGTAGTTTTTGGAGCCTGTCCTGGAACTAGCTCTTATACACCAGGCTGGCCTAGAACTCATAGCAATCCTCCTGCCTCTGCTTTCTGAGTGCTAGAATTAAAAGCATTTGCCACCACTACCCAGCTTGGCCTGCATGTTTATGTGTGAACTATGGGCATGCCTTGTGCCCATAGTGGTCCGAAGAGGGGGTTAGCTGACTCGGAACTGAAGTCACAAACTGTTGTGAGACTCCATGGGTGTGCTTGGAATTGAAGCCAGGTCCTTTGCAAGAGCAAAAAATGCTCTACACTGCTGAGCCATATCTCCACTCCCAAAAGGAATATTTGTATAGTGCAAGTTATTTCTTATAATCAGTTCCTCAACTAGAAACTTAAAACTCTCTGGAAAAGGCATTTGCATAATTAACTGAGAACTTTAAAAGTCTGTAGTGTTAAAGAAATAATTAGCATCCCTCCCCCTCCCCAAGCCTTCACTCGATGTCTAGTGTCACTCAGCAGGCTCATATGTGCACCATATTGTCACATGCTGCAGGGCTGGTCTGCAGAACTCCTAGTAAACATAAATTAATTAACCACCATCATGTGTGACCAATGAGTCATGTGAGATCTTGGCCTCGTTTCCTCCTCGGGACGAGGTTAGCCCTGGAGCAGGCCATTTCCATGCTGTTTGCCATCTCTGAAGGCCTCAGTCTCCCTTGCAGAAATTTTCCACCATCTGACGGTGAAGCATTTTCCCTGTGTGTGGAGGCTGCAGGCGAGAGCATCCTTAAGAGCTGCCTCACCTTTCTTCCCGGCGGGACAGTCTGGATGCATTAAGTGAAAACAAAGGACCACCTGCGCCACCATTGATATTACTATAGAGTATGTGAGAAAGAGACTAGAGAAAGGCCAAGACTGGAAAAAGTGGAGAAAATAGAGATACTGGGCCATGACCTATGTCTTAAAACAAGGGCAAAATATACCATCAAATACTCTGAATGAGAAATACCTAGTGGCAGGATAACTTGTTGAGAATTCCAACTTCCGAAGGAAAATGCCAGTTCAGTTTATGTTTTCTTAAGGAACTTGGCAACAAACTCATGGAGCAATGAAATCTGTCCTGAACTTAACCATAATAATAATAATGATGATGATGATGATGTTTGAGTTTTTAACTGGACTCTATTTCTAGGAATAGTCACTAATTCGCTGCAGGAATGAGAGACTGTGGAAGAAATGCCCGCCTATGAAGCATTTAGTCCCATATGTCTCTCACCATGGTTTGTAGCAAACAGCTGAGACCCTATAGACCAAGCTCCTGTAGGCGACAATCAAGAGATTTCCACTTGAGTTCTGGGTGGCTGTATGTTGTAATTATAGTTGACCTCATGTGGTTCTTTTCAGCTGACATGTCACAAGCCAAGGATGCTCTCTCCCTCACTAGCTTTCCATCATATCCAGGGCATTCTCTACTTGCAGTGGGCTGCTCTGTCTCTGTCTCCAATACTGTGGTGCAACGTCTGCTCTCCATGCTATGGTACGGTCCGTGAGTCAGGCCAGGGGCTGGAGATTGACACACACACAGAAACAGGGACACTGGTAATGCCAAGGATCCCCAAGAATTCTCAGAATGCCTCTTTATTGTATTCCAGGGCAACTTGTATAGGATCTCCTTGACTAATGGCCATGCCCTAACTCTCAGCTGCAAGCCCACCAGAAAACCAATTCCTGGACATCAGAAACTCCTGAGGGTCTCATGCTCAGAGCAGCTGCAAAACAAGTTGTTTCCTCAGAGCAGCTGCAAGCATAGGAAAACAAGTTGTTTACTCCAGCAGGCAGGGGTCACAGGAAATTCAGGGTCTGGGGGTCCACAGTCCCCAACACAATACGAGTCTGTAAAGGGCAGACATCAATGTAGCCCTTCTGATTCCACACTGTGCTATGGTGTGATGTGTGCTTAGGGAATTTGTAGTCCTAATCCCATGGTGTCAGAAAGGAAAAGATTGACATATGAAGTATTTAAAAATTGATTTGGACATAAAGTAAATAAACTTTCACTTCATATTGGTATGTAAGTTCAAAACTCCCCCAAATAATTTGGCTTTTTCATATACGAAATAAAACCAACCTTTTAGACCTCTAAAGGAATTGTGGCGTAGACTAACAGGAATGGTTTATGGTGGTGTCTGTATAGGATGGCAAAGTGTGCTTCCTTACAACTGTTGTGATTGGGTCCCATATTCCCAAGTCAGCATCTTTTTTGTTAGAAGTGGTCAGTACCATTCACGCAATAAAATGGCTCATCTGATCGCTACCTGTTGTATTATTGTGTGCATATTATGAATGAGATTCTGATCTTGTATACTCCTGAAGATTCTGCCTTTAATACTTTAAGTGTTATATTCATGGATGATTCCCTGTTGATTTTATATGACATATTCATGTGTCCACGTGTTCAGACATTAGCACTAAATGTTCATATTAATTTCAACCTGGATGTCTTCTTTTAACAAATGAGATTTTATATAACTAGAGTACAATTCTTTTTAAAAGAAAATAAGGAACATCTTATTTCTTGTGTAAAAAAATAAACCATTTGGCTTTCTGGACAGACTATTCATTTATAACTACCTCAAATTGTGGAAGGCTTCTTTAAAACCAGCGGACACATTCTTACAGGCCAAAAAAAAAAAAAAAAAAAAAAAAAACCAAATCCTAAGATTGAGAAAAACTTAAAAAGTAGGGCTGAAGAGATGGCTCAACAGCTAAGAACACTTGCTGCTTTCTCAGAGGGCTGGAGTTTGGTTTCTAGCTCTCATATCAGATAGCTCATAATCACTTTATATACCAACTCCAAGAAATCCAATATTCTCTTCTAGCTTCTGGGGACATCCTTATACATGTGCATATACACACATACATGCACACACAAACACACACACACACACACACATGAACAAATAATTTCAACAAAAAAAGAGAATAGAAAAGAAAAAATATGAGAGCTATGTGTCTGTCCTCAGCTCCATGGTCACAATGTGATTCGCCTACCCTCCAGGTCTAGGCCTCCCACATGGGTTTGTGTAGATTGTATAGAAGGTCCCTGGTTCTTCTCACAGGACTGTAATCCTCCGGCAGACTTCTGTACAGTGTAGTGCTATGGGAATGACTAGACCAGAACCCATGAAGTCCAGATACCTGACTCCCAAGAGGTCGATCAGTCCTGGGACTTCCTCCTCTTCAAATCAGTAGAAAACTCAGCAGAGAACCACACCATGGAAGGGCACAGTGGGTACGTACCAATGGACCCCAATCTTATGCCTGACGATTGCTCCCAGAACTTCTAAGGTATCTACAAAGTCTCCTTTCAATTAAGTCTCTCCCTAAAGGATCCACTATTATATCCTGAAATAATCAAGGGAATATGCAGAATATTATGGTGATGCAAACTCCCTATTTTGCCTGCCTCCTGTGTGGCATCCCACTAAGGAAAAACTACGATAAAATAAAAAAAGGGATTTTTTTAGTTTATAATACCAGATGCTCTCAATTCTGGCATACGCGTGATATCGACTCCTTTTAAAAATGTTATTCGCTGTAATACTGTCAGAGAATCTGTATCACAATGGATGAGTGCTACAGATAGCTCAACACACAAGCCCCCCGAAATTCCATAAGGGAGACCACCTGGCCACAGAGCATCTCCAAGCTCCATGCCTTTGCCGTCAATTGCACCACATTTGCGACGTCTCCATTTCAGTGTGCTAAATACAGTCATGGTGAGAACCCCACGCAGAAAACAAAAAAATAAAAATAAAGTAAAAACATTATCCGCATAAATCACGATGGTCACAGGACATTATTTTTAGCGTTTCAATTTGTGTGTTCATTTCATTGCAAGGGAGCATTAGCCAGTGACCAATAAAAGACCTCTAAGCACAGAAGCACATGGCAGTGGAAACAACTGCTCTGTAAGGAGAAGGAAAGAAATCCAGAATGTATAGCATCTGCAGCTGCCAAAGAGCACCCTGTGTGGGTGTGTTCAGTGATGGCCATCTCAATCAAACCCCGCCGCTGCTTACCTCCCTAAGGATATGCCATCGGGAGTAAGAGCAGCCGTTTACGAGCCAGAAAGGGCATTCTTTAAACAGGCTTAAAAAGAAATATTTAGTTTGTACTTGTTGCAGGCAGGTAGAAACGTGGGAAATGCTAACATACCTAGAATTTAACCTTCAGGACAAATCTAGTGTCTCCATGTTGTCTGACAGAGGTAGGTCCGACCTTGCAAGAAGCTGGGTCGTTATTAACCTTGCAGGACATAAGCCCGTATTTGCCCTTAATAACCACCAGCAGTATTGTGGGAGGGCTCCACTGATCCTGCTGCACCGTGATGCGCACCAGACCTTCCCTCAGCCATACCAATAGCCTCTAATCAGCAGAGTAGCATCCCACTGAAAAACAAGTTTGGGTTTGGAATTTTCTCAGCTTTCCTTTAGATGGGGCACAAGCACACCAGTGGTTAGCATTCTTCCATCACAAGTAACTTGTGGATCACCCAGAAATACGAGTGCAGCTTCCAGTTCCCTGGATCCGTATCCCACATAAAAGTGACTGTGTTCTTATTCCCACGGTGTGTTTGCATATAATCTCAGGGCTGCCCGGACAGGGCGCACAGGCTTCCATTGATCAAACTGAAGAATTTAACATTAAAGGAAAAGGAATCCAATTCCCACCTGCTTTGAAAGTCCGATCACACTGTGCATATCTAGATACGCAGAACTCAGCAAATATTTGTTGATGACGGTAGCTGATATTGGCCTCCCTTGACATTGCTCTATTTTTTTTTTGTACTCATTTTCAAACAACCTAAATTCAGTAGGAAGAAAAAAATATCATTTTAGAAGGGGTGAATTCACACAACCCACTTTGAACACAGTTCTGAAAGCATTTTGTAATAGACCAGGCTGACGGAGGCAACACCTAACAGGCTGAAGCCTGTTCCCTTCTGAACACGCCACGAACAGATTCTAGCTTTAGTGCTTCTAAATATTCTTGTCGCAACTCCAGATCAGCCATTCCATGAAGCACTCATTTTAGGCAATTTCTTATCTCACATGATTCTACTTTGAAATAATTTAACATCGTAACACTCAAACATAAGATGACATGAGACAGAAGATGACTTGCGTGGTTTGATCCATTTCCCTTTCTGCTTTCAGATGCTTTTTCTCTGTAGCTCAGTCTATTAAAAAGCTCAAGTTAATTTTGACCAAGGGAGATGCTAATTAGAGACACTCTATTCATGGGTAAAAGCAAAACTTCATATTATTTATAGATTTGTTAATATTGGTGCTTCATTTTCCAATGATCTGAATAGACAGTTTACTCCAAAAGTTTTATCTAGTTTAATTTAAATAGACCAAGAACCATTAGAAACACAGTGAACGGGAAAATAGATTACGTTCTGAATAGACACAAAATAAAATTCTCTGTGTTTTATGAATGCTTTTACACAATAACTTCCAGAATTTGCCTCTTCATTTTAAAAACAGGCTTTCAAAAGGCCAGAGAGATATTGAATTCAAAATATACCACTGTTATTTCACCTAAAAAGAGGTCCGTCATTCATATTCCCGTGTTAGAGAAACATCCAGTTCTCTGTCTACCTTCACTTCTGCTGCAAGAGTTGAATGCGAGCCAATTTGCTGACTCAGTCACTATTACATTCTGTTGATTTTAGCTGCCAATCTAAGAAGAGCACAGCTCAACTAGGTTGCTGTGTGTGAAATGAGGAATCGAAATATGATCATAAGAGCTGACTTAGACTGAGCAATTGACCTGGGCTGGGCACTGACTGCTTTTAGCTTTGGCATCTTATCCTACCCTACCTAACCCCATGAGGCAGGTAATGTCCAGCCATGTTTCACAAATGGAAGAGCAGAGTCTTAGAATCCACTTCCCCAAACCACACCCTGAGAGATGGAAGGAGGTCCAAATGCATGTTGATTGACTCTAGATCAGTCATTATTCAAATTACCAGAGAGTAATTAAAATTAAAAAAATAACTGGGCATGGCTGCACACTCAAACTTCCTGTGGCTAGTGGTAGGCAAATCGATGCTAGAGAGGTCATCTCCACAGTCTCAGGGACCCCTATTGAATGGTGCTGTCCTACGTTATTGTGTCTTAACAAGTACTAGAAAAAAAAAGAAATTATTGGGTTTCTGTAATTTTAGGTAACTTGAGCTGGGGAGATAGTTCAATGATAAGGTGTCTCTCCTATGTGCGTCCCTGAATTTGATTTTCAAAACAGAAAATATGATGAATTCTGTGCCCCGTGGTACAGGGCCTGCAGTCCTAGCACACAGGCAATAGAGGGAGGAGGATAAACTCAGGTTCATGACCATACTGGCCTACAAAGCAACTTGCAGGCCAGATAGGACTCCACAGGAAGACCCTGTCCCCCAAAATCCAAAAATAGTTTAATGAAGTAATATTAATGATATGTGATAGCTTCAGTTCTAAACTTACTAGTTATCCCCCTTATTGGCGAATGCTGATACCTGTCATCTCAGGTAATAGCAAATACCTCAGGTAATAGCAAATGTCTAAATCTAAATGACCCGATCCAATTCAACACAAAAACAATAAGCGGAGATGAAAAACTGCAGATCCAATCAACTGGAGCTGGTAGTCCTGTCAACTCCTCACCAAGGAGGAGAATACACCCATAAGAAGCCCTGGGGAGAACACCCAGGGAAATATGGCTCCCTGAGAAGTGTTAAATGTCTGATGCCACACGTACAACAACAAAACAACGTAAAATGGGGAATGTATGTTGAATCATAGTATCTAGAAATAAGAATTCACAGACCAACTTAGGAGCTACTTCCCAAGTGTAATTTCTTTTCTAAATCCTACACAAATTAATTTAAATCTCAGAAGTCTGCAGCAAAGACTACAGGTGTTTCAGTGGTAATACAACACAGAGAGAGGAACAAGCTTACAGATAATGTCACTTCCACGCAGCGGGCAGTTATATGGAAAGACATCTTCGTGTCAAGAGACTGAGAAGGTTATTCAAATAAACTCTGGTTTACAATGTTATGTGCACTTCCAGGGAGATGACTGTGTACGCAGCTTCTCTGTCCCTGCACCTTCAGATTTATGTATTTATATAATATATAAATCCACTGCCCTGTGCATTCATTTTTTTTAATATCAACATTGCACAGGTGACACTGGCCTACAGAACCTGTCAATTGTGCTTCTGCTTGAATTAGAAGGTGTGTGACTAGATGCCAATACTCTTTAGCACACCTCTTTAGCCATGAGAAAAAACTGTGGGCCTTGCGCTGGAAGGGTTTTGGAACAAGAAATGTTCTGTTGGCTACCAGACATTTTCATGAAGTATCTAGGCCTACGCAAAGGACAAGACGAAGCAGCGTTGCGACTGCCACCTGGGAGAGGGCAGTCTTCTACCCTGGCTTCACAGCTCAGCCCATTCCTGTGCATGACCACAGCTGTAGCCCTATGCAGTGTGTGAGCTCTGGCCAGTGTCTGAAAAACCCTTTTAAGGCACATCTGTTGGTCATAGTTTAAGTCACATGCTGTGCTAAAGACCCGAGAGGCTTGGTCACTGTGCTGAGTCCTCCGGGATTGACACCCAGGGTTGTTTTCTGTTTGTTGTTTGTCTGCTTGTTTTGCTGCCACTGTTTCGTGAGTGTCAGGAGAACCAGCTTTAATACGAGGAGTTGCGTAATGATCAGAGGCACTTACGTTACCGAGTGATAGTTCCAAGTAATTATTCGGGGTCCTGCTGAATCCAGGGGTAAATGTGTAAAGGGGCAGCAAGGCCAGGGGAGTTTGTACATCATGAATGAAAATCGAGTGGGTGTGGACTAACTGGCTTTTGTGGTACCTGAAAGCTGATTTTCAATTATAGACAAGATGCCAGAATTCTCCTATCCTTAACATCTTGTTCTAAATCTTTTCTCTGATTGCTTGGAAATGTTGCCAAGCCTCCTTACCAAGCACAAATAGAGAGACAGCATAAATAACCAATGGTGCCTGTAATCTAGACACATAGAATGTTAAGGCAGAAGGATTACCTCAACTGCCAAGCCAGTTTGAGCCACATAGTGATCTTTGGGTCAGCCTACCGAAGGAAAAAAAAATAAAATAAAATTTCTCATAGTTAAGTCTCAAGTTAAAACCCCAACTGCCAACAACAAATAGGACTTCCTCTCTGGGTGATTAATGTTTTTAGCTTGTGCAGTTTATGTGATTATACTTCAGACATAAATGGAGCAATCATGTTCAAAGGAAGAGTCATGTACCTACACACCCCTGGTATGGGGTGTATGCAGAGCATAGACAAATGAATACATATCAGATTGCTAAGTATTTTATGATGTTCCCTTAAACTACAATATTTGCCTTAGAGCAAAATGAAGATCATTGAATCCTCTGATCATTTCATCAGGCTTGTAGCGAAGAGTTAATCCATTTGTGAGTGTAAATCAGATTCAAAGGAAATCAGGAAATATTTTTAAGTTCATATTTACTCCCTAAACTTCAAGCTCATAAATTCAGTCTCACTTGAATCTCTTAATGTCTTAATTTGTTTTGTAGAGAAAGTGTATTTTCTTTCATTCATATAATTCAAAACAGCTCAAAAGATTCTATTTCAGCCATTTAAATGATTCACATGTGAGAACGAATATGGAAAAATCTAAGCCCCAAACAAAGCTGCAGTCTTAAATTATCATGATAATTTAAAACGTGTTTAATGTAATTATAGTGTAGGGTCTGCTACAATGAGCTCCGCGGTGCTCTATATCCGATGTGTGAGGACGCTGATATTAGCTATGGCTCTCTCTGAGCATTTTTTTACACATTTCTGAATTATGATACCTATGCCAGAACCAGTCTACTGTATCAAGGATTTTTTTGGATGAAGGCATGAATTTTTTTTTAAACTGTCAAAACATGATAGAGCAAACGTTCAGTTTCTACATAGGAGCTACTAAAGTATGAATATCAACTATGTATAAGATTTTAAATATGTAAAGATAGTCATACTCTAAAATAAGGTTAAAGATATGTGAACTATTAATGAATAATTTTGTAGTCAGACATCCTGGAAACATCTCAGATTGTATACAATAATAATTATGATGTCCTTACAAATCGATGCTTATTTGGCCTTTTTATATAAACATTTTTCTTTTGTTCATATAAAACATGTCATGCCACAGTGCTGCCCCTCCTCTGGCAATGACAACTCTGTTGATTATGAATTGTAGAAGTGACAATTATACACCAATACTAGATGTGAAAGTTTGGTTAAAACTTTCACATACTGGGTTCATTTTACTGCAGGTAGCTCTACAAAAAGAAAATTGCAGGAAATATATTGTTTTCTAAATAATGTAACTTAAATCAAAAAGTCCTAACTTCTAAGTGAGACAAAAGGGCAACAGACCCATTGTCTTCCATACAAATGGACAATGTGCTGTGAATTCAAGAAATAAACAATATATGATGTTCAACTTTATATTCTACCTTGTCATCCATCTGTCCACCTATTCAACTATCTGTCCATCCATCTAATCAGGAACCACCCACTAACAGACAGCTGCTACAAATGAATAATTACAACATGTAAGACTAGTACCAAGGAAAGATGGGTACAGAGTATTTTCTAGTTGAAAGATATGTAGGTTAATTAGTTAATTAAAGATACTCTGCTAAATATTGATATATAGATAGGTAAATGGATAAATAGATGATAGGTAGGTAGATAAACAAAGACAGACAGACAGACAGATAGATAGAGTAGAGAGATAGGAAAATAGACAGACATAAAAAAGATAGAGAAATAGATACGTTATTACTGTACTTAAACAGATGCAACTGATACAAATGGTATGATAGAGGAGGGTTCCCAAACAAAAATGGAATTGAGTCTTGATTGGGAAGATGTGACTGATCTTAGTCACAGGAAGCTCCAGAGGCCACCTCTTCCTTCTCCTAATCCCTACAGCACTTTAACCCAGTTTCTGAGGCTTCACACCTGTTGGTCTGAGACCTGCAGACTGAGGGAAGAAATATCAGCCTAGAAATACGGCCTATTCTTAAAAATGGCTGCAGGTAGAATCGTGTGGGGTGCATGAAGTGCTGCAGGGGTGATGGAGCCCAAATCACAAAGAGCAGCAGAAGCAGATGGCCAATCAGCTGGAAATTCCATAAGCTGAGGAGAAAGCTTCTCCTGTGCTTTAAGCTCTGTGGGAAATGGCAAACTAAGTTTGGACCATGAGATATAAATAAAAACTGAGTGCAAAGATAGAAGAATAGTGTTTTGAAATAATACACATTTTCTAACATCTCATCTGCATGAGTCCATGAGATCTTTCTTTCTTTCTTTCTTTCTTTCTTTCTTTCTTTCTTTCTTTCTTTCTTTCTTTCTTTCTTTCCTTCTTTCTTTCTCTTTCTTTCTTTCCTCCCTCCATCCCTCTCTCCTTCCTTTCTTCCTTTCTTTCTTTCTTTCTTTCTTTCTTTCTTTCTTTCTTTCTTTCTTTCTTTCTTTCTTTCTTTCTCTTTCTTTATTCCCTCCCTCCCTCTCTCCTTTCTTTCTTTCTTTCTTTGAAATTATAGTTGGTTGTACACAACTAAATGTCTAACAAGACTGAGAAACAGCCTCCTTGAAGTGACTAGGGTTTCAGTAGGTACTATTTCTATATAAACAAACAGCGTTGAGCTGGTCTGCCTGTGAGGGCTACCATTTACTAAGCTTTCACTTCACTTACAGTGTCTTCACCCCTCCAGGGTGCGGGCCTGGCTGCCAGGTGTGGCCCTGGATGGATGAGGGCACAGTTCCCTGCTGACCCTGCCCCCACCCCTGATTTCCTGCTTCCTTTTATCTGCAGAGCCCTCTAAAAACCCCAGTGGGAACCTGCCAAGCCTGGCCTTTCTCCTGTCCTCAGGCCTTACCCACCATAGACTCCCTGGCTTACCCCTCCATGTGTGCTTGACCCTAATTTTGGATTCTGATTCAAGTTTAGGCAACCCCTCCTCTCGCGCTGCTGATTGTGACTGGAGTTGGAGACCAGCTGTCAGCCTTCATTTGCCTCCAGTGTAAATTCTGATTTGGGCTGTCAGACATACCTGCCCACATGGGATTCTGGCACTAATTCTATACTTGAGAAGCTTACACATTTTGTTTACATACCTATTTATTTTGGTCTTGTACATCCGTTTTTATTCCTAATAGCCACAATCCTGGGTTTCACACAATTCACAGCCCGGACAGAGGCATGCATGCTTCAGGGATCTGCTGCATGCAACTTTAATACACAGCCAGGCTAGGTGGAAATTGGTGGGTTTGGCTCTCAAGGACAGCCTGTCTGTCACTGGGCAAGCAGACCCACTTAGACTGCCAAGGAAACTTAGTGTGGGTCTTTGAAAAAATGCAATGTAAATCAAAGTAAGTCTTCCTAAAAGCAAATTGTATTCTCTCTTCTTTGTATTTTTTTTTTTTACAAAAAAAGCAGGAATTTTGACTAAATGCCATTTTATCTTTCCCTTAGTTTCTGTCCCTGCAATTTTGCATCCTACATGCTAGTAATCAACACCAGTATAGTCTACACCTTCCCAACAGAATAACCTTCCTAAGAGCTTGCTGCTGCATGTCCTGTGAGACGGTTAAAATTACTCTTACACTGTAATAAAAGTTTGGTCAAATTATGTTAATTTTATGTAAATAGACACAAATTCTGGGAAGTAATAATATGCAGTATGAATCAGTCCCATTTTTTTTTATCTAGACTGCTCTTAAAGAAGAAAAAAAATTTTCTACTGAACAGAGAGAAAGGGATATTTTTGAATTATTTTTCAATTGCTTGTTGATGTATTAATTAATCCACAATGATGAGATTTATCCATTCACAAAAAAATCACCTTACTTCAAAACAGTTTGCATTACATATCAACTCTACAAAATCATGTACTTTTAGACTGTATCTTAGATATTAATATTATTACATTCTTTATAAATTACATTTTGCAATATAATGCATAGCTGTTATATAATATATGTTGTATAAATGTATTCTGTGGACACAATAAATTCTTAAAATATTTGTAAAATAAACCATAGACAGCTTACTTCACTTTAGACATTACTCCACGGTTTTTAGGGGACTTGATAATATCTAATATTATACTTTTATTAGTACTTTAAAAATTTACTAAATTTTAGTTCTGTATAGTAAACATGTTAACTGTTGTGTTTTCTAAATATCAAATAACTCCCCTCGGCTTTTCTGAAATATTTAGCAGGCTTCTCAGAGTAGATTCTTTTTTTTCCCAATTGTAACCTTTATCCCTTAGAAAGTTCCTGAATGCTGTTCTAATGCTGCATCACAATTGTTACCACGTCTACGTCCACCACACCATGCAATCATGATTGTTTCAGCTTATGATAGTAGTTTAGATGTAACATAGAGGGAAAATGGCATGTGTACAGTAAAACTTATAGCAAGTGTTTATTAAACATTCCCATCTCCATTTCCTAAGTGCCCTGTGCAGAATATCGTCCCCACACTCCTCCTTCTCTTCTTTCCTTCCTTCATTCTCTCATTTTTTTACATCCTTATCTTCTTTGTCCATTTTCCTTTTACTGATTTTCTGCACTTTTACTTATCTGTATTTAGACTTTGCTTTTCATATTTTCTTCAAATATAGGACTTACATATACATGGTACTGAATTGACCTTTGTCTAGACAGAGAGAAGGCAAAGGTGACAGATCTACAGTAGGACAGTGTGGAAGATGCTAGAGATGGTTGTTTTACTTTTTCTTCTTTCTTGTTATTTTTCAGAGGTTGGAGTTGCTGGCAAAACTCAGAGTGCTGACCAGGCATAAGGAGCCATCAGTTCTATTCTTCTTATTTTCTGATTTTTGACAAAGAAAATCAGTTCTATTCTTAAAAGTTGTTGGAAACCAAGGCATACATCAGCATTTTTTTTTTCTGCAATCAATGTCTTCAGCTTCTGAACACTGTGGTGTTCTTGGACATCATTTTTCATAGTCTTCTGGTATGTAGGTGGGTTTTAACTATCTGTCATCTGTATGGTAATTCTGAAGCCATAACCACTTACATAAGTAGAAAATTTGTCCTTCCATTTGTCCTTTATCCAGTATCCTGACTTATAAAAGACTTTACCTAATGACATCCTGAATTTTGCAGGCAAATGGATGAAGCTAGAAAACATCATTTTGAGTGAGGTAACCCAGATACAGAAAGACAAATACCACATGTACTCACTCATACGTGGTTTTTAAACATAAAGCAAAGAAAACCAGCCCACAAATCAAAATCCCAGAGGACCTAGACAACAATGAGGAGCCAAAGAGAGACATACATAGAGCTAATCTACATGGGAAGTAGAAAAAGACAAGATCTCCTGAGTAAATTAGGAGCATGGGGGCCTTGGGGGGAGAGTTGAAGGGGAGGGGTAGGGAGGGGATTAGAGAAAAGCGTAGAGCTCAATAAAAAGAAAAAGAAAAAAAAAGGGGGAAAAGACTTTTTCTGACAGGAAACACGGTGCACCTTTCCAAGGGCACAAGTGGGTACCCCCACAGGGTATGCTCTAAAGTAATGTAGACAAACATAGAGAGTCGTATGTTTTATGCTTTTTTTTTATATGGGAGTTATAAAATCCTTCTGTTTTGATCCTGTTTCCAAAAACATGCAGCTATGTAGGAAATTCTATCAAACAATTTTTTTAATGATAACTGGTTAATATGGAGAATAGGTCCTGTTAGTTTGACAAACAGCTTTATATATATATTTGGTCTAGCAGTTTTTCTTTTTGGTTGGGCCAAATGTGTTTGGCCATGCCATCTTCATGGGTATTTCCACGGAAATTTAACCCACATGTTTCTGGTTGACAGGCTCTCACATTATCTAAAAGCTATTTGCCAAAACCTTTCATTTGAGCTAAGGCAGGTTTGTTAAACTCTATGCAAGTTCCTGAAACCATGCTTTTTGCTCTTCTCGAAGATCCCAGTTGACAGGAACTCAAAACCCTAGAGTTTGGTTCTAAAGCTAAAATTGACAAAGCTTGACTGGGACCCAAAGCTTCCCACTACAGTTAGGACTCTGAAAAGTGCCACCTTTAACAAGAGCAAGTGTTGCATAGAGTGTTCATAAGAAAGTACAGCTGAGAGCAAAGATTGAGAGGTTGTAGACAAGGCCTCCACGGGATGGCTAGTGTGGAAAGTTCTATTTTCTTAGCTTTCCTGTACTGGTTTATTTCCCAGCCACTTCTCCCTGGGCCCTTCCTTGTATCTTAGGTAATTTCATTTTGTATGCAAAAAAAATAACAAAAATAAAATATTTTAAGTAAGTATTCTGATAATCTTGCTGCAGTGAAAAGGGGTAGGAAAAGTCATAAGAACGTATTGTCTAGAATGCATCTCACAATTTCCATAATTCACAAAAAAATTCATTCACTGCCAGTTTATTTGATTTAACAGCCTCCAAAGTGTAAGGTTACATGGAATAAATAGCTAATTGGGTTAATTTAATAGCAGGTTAAATCTTTCTTTTATTTTGTCTAAAAGGCACATTAAAATTGTACAATTTTCTAGTGGTCTTGGAAATCTAAAGTAGAATTTCTTGATAAAAAAAATATATAGCTTTCCCACTGCTGGGTTTACAGTGGAAGGAGCTGGCATGCTTCCAGTTCACCACATGAAAATCTAAGCTGCCTGTATAAGTGCAGAATTTAGTGTTGGGTCTTAAGGTTTTGTTTGGCGTCTTGCCAATGATGTTATGCATTTAGCTGGGAAAATTGCCTAGAAGTTAATTGAGAGGAAAACACTAATATACAACCCCCCCAAGGAAAAAAAAGCCTTGTATATGCATATGGTGCTGTTCATTGATAAGATTCGTATGTATACAATAAGGACCCAGTATAGTTGCTGAGAGCCAGTGTTCACCCAGCATCCATTATCCAGCGCCATTCATCTCTCTTCTCTTTAGAGCATTTCTGTGGCTTCTCCACAGCCAAGAATTTCCAGGCACAATGTCTTGGGAGGGGGGATGGGCGAGCATTGGGCGCGGGGGGGGGGGGGGGTTAAAATTTCACTGCCCAAAGGTAAGCGAATATTCAGACATTCTGGACTATTCCAGTTCTACCTTTTAATCTATTGTTCTGTAGAGGACTTATTAACGTAAGATCTCAGCTCTGCTCCTTGGTAGGCACGGGTAAAAGGGCTCTTAGGATTCTAAACAAAGGACTCAGGAAGAGCCTGGGGGTGCTCGGCCATCCTCAGAATGTGTAGAGGCAGACAAGAGTTAGTTCTCAGATTCTGCCTCCTGGCTCACATAGCCCTGCTTGAGCAGAACTCCAGAGTTTCTGTGTTGCTTATTGTCTCACTGAGGCTAATCCTGCATGCTCGCTGTGCCTTCTTCTCTCTTGAATTTTCTCTGGGTTGCTCATGAGGATGCCTCTTTTCCAGTCTGCAGCATGCCCCACTGTACTCACCTTTGCCTACTCCTTCCTTCCTTCCTTCCTTCCTTCCTTCCTTCCTTCCTTCCTTCCTTCCTTCCTTCCTTCCTTCCTTCCTCCTTCTTCCCTCCCTCCCTCCCTCCCTCCCTCCCTCCCTCCCTCCCTCCCTTCCTTCCTTCCTTCCTCCTTCTTCCCTCCCTCCCTCCCTCCCTCCATCTTTCCCTCCCTCTCTTCCTCCCTCCTTCCCTCCCTCCCTCCCTCCCTTCCTCCATCCATCCTTCCCTCCCTCCTTCCCTCTTTCCTTTCCTTCCTTCTTCCC
>NW_026067903.1:1171534-1269283 GCF_014885135.2 Alexandromys fortis | reverse complement strand
CCCTCCCTCCCGCCCTCCCTCCCTCCATTTCTCTCTCTCCCTCTTCCCTTTCTCCCCTTACGTCTCTCCCTTTTCCTCCCTTTCTCCTTTCTTTCCTTCCTTGCTTTCTTTCCTTGTGTTTTTCTTGTTCTGATCAAAAATCATGAGAGAAACTAGTAAGATGTTTCCCAGGAATGATCACTGTGTTTCTTCTTCAGAAGTACAGGAAACCAGTGGCCACACACTTGTGTGTCCTTGTCGGCAGACTGAAATCTATCTGGGAGCACCCAGGGATGTCACTGTTCCTCATTAGTACTGAAGTCACAGTTCAGGGTCTGCCTATCCACACCCCACTCCTTTCTCAGGCACTTTGTAAGCTGTGGATAGAAAAAGAACCCTTCTCAAAAACTGAAGCCTGGCCTGGAGCTGGAAAGCCCAGGTCTTAAATGACATAGCTCCCAGGGAGTGGGCTTCCTGGTCACTTTCTCCTTTCACTGTGTTCTCAAGAAAGGACTGGAGGGCAGTAAGCTGGGTGTATTCTGGGATAGAAAGGGAGGGGAAAGTGATCCTTTAATTAAGAGGGGAATTCTTTTGTACCTGCACTGTATCCTTTTGATGCGTTTAGATAGAGGGGACCTGAGAGGCCAGGGACAATGGCGGTTTGCTACTGTCTGAATCCCTTCCCCTTATACTTAATCCTGTCCTTATTGGGACCTTGGGTGGAAAGCTGATAATTTTGGCATTGCCCTAAAAGGAAGGCAGTGCCTTGAATTCCTGCCACTATCCCATGATAATGAACAGGCCTAATGAATGCGGATAAGTGGTAAGAATCTGTGACCAGCTGCATCGGGGCAGGTAGTACAGCTCAGATTTAATTGGGAGCAGGTATTGGAAGGCTGTATTACTTTAATTGGTGAGGGGTTTTCTAAATGGAAAGGACAAAGTATAATGAAGAAATTGTGCTGTACAATAGCACTTAAGCTGGGATTGTATGCATCCGTTAATCTGCTGAGGAATGAGGCAATTCTAAACAATTTTCCCAGTGAAACCAACTCCAGAAAGCTTGTCCCCTTTGTTCCCCCTTGGGAAAATGCAAGATTGAAACAGAAAATACCTTTACCGAGGCAATCATGTGCCACGTGTGGAAAGCGGATACAGCTGTAAGCTCTGCGAAAGGGATCTATGTGGTACAATAGGGGACGGAAATAGAGATAAGGCTCGGGATAAGAGTGAGCCTGTCACTGCGGCTGGAGGAGGAATAAAGTGATGGTGTTTACAGTGACAGATGAGCCTCTGAAGAGAGAGCAGGACAGTTCAGAGACGGGAATTTGATATTTAAAAGACGGGGCTGTGATAATTAAAAGTAACATCGCATTAAACTGTTATGCAGTTCATTAATGGCGGAAGGAAAGCTTTGTCTCTGAAAAAGTTAATGATTCTCAAGAAACCACTCTGGAAGCCGTACACTACTAAGAGCCTAAGTGACCAGAAGGCTGACACCAGTCTGGATGTCTGAATTCCAAAACTCCTTAAAAATTATAAAAAGCAATGTTGGCAAAAAAAAAAAACTCATAATAATTGTGTGGAGTTCTCTCTAGACAAGAGAGGGCTCAATTAGTGTGTAGCTAGGGCCAGTAATGAGGGAGACTAGCTATGTAATGGAGGTTACAAAAGTTACTGCTTTGAACATAGGGGTATAAAATGGACACAGGACAATCACCATCAGGCGCTTGCTATTGAAGGTTTTCTTTCACAATTTACATTTAACAGTGTAGCATGGGATAGCATTTATGAGAGAGAGAGAGAGAGAGAGAGAGAGAGAGAGAGAGAGAGAGAGAGAGAGAGAGAGAGAGAATCTACTGGCTCCAGATTTGTGGTTCAGTGATGAGCCTTTATGAGACTGTTTACCAGGATTCTTAATTGGTTTTAAACCTCAAGTGGATGAGCAATTGAATTACATTTGTGTACTTTCTTACAGGTGGGAAAATACAAAGATCAAAGTTTCTACGGTCTTCGTGAGAGGAGAAAAGGAAGCAGAATAGGAATGTTGGCCAGACTTTCCCAGGATTCCCAGGTGGGTTTCATATATTGCCCAACTGGAAGAACCAGACCAACTCATGGTTCCCCGAGGACTGCAAAGGCTATTATCCCTGTAAGATCCAAAGCTAGAAAGCTACAGTTTATATGAAGAACTCTTTAGAAGGAAAACTACTTTGGTGTTCTGCACATTTAGATCCTATCTATTGGACAACATAGACATTGGGTTCAAACTAAAGTACTGATACAATGTAAACAAAAAACAAACAAACAAACAAACAGACCCCCTCAGTATGAAGTCTATTATCCATAGAAATAAAAGTAAAAACATCCTCAAACATTGGTGGTTAATACCAAAATCCTGCTTGAAACTCAGGAGAGGAGGCATAAGCTAAAAGTTAACCCGAATCAGCACGGGTGCACCAGAACGCCCCTGCAGCCTAGAGACTTGCACGGAGCACATTCAGGGATGTAAGGATAGCAGCTCCGATTCAAAACTGGTCCTATGCATTGAAACCTTAAAGCCCGTCAAGTTCCTTGGCAGAGTTGGTGGCTACAGGGACTGATGTGGGAGAAAGGTGAGAAAGAAGGAACTGGAGTCCCAAGTGGTGCTCTGTATCAGCAACTGTGACATGAAATCCCCCCATGCTTGTCCACACCACAAAGTCATGGTTAATTATATATGATAGGTGAGTGAACATGCTAGGGTGTGCTTGTGAACTGAGCCTGAGCAGTGGGTTATGTGACTACGATCTACATAAGATGTCAAAAAACGAAGACTAGAAAATACTTCCAGCCTGAGAAGGAAGGTATGGTTGTTGGATAACGCTGCCATTGCCCCACCTCTGGGACAAAGCAAAATATTCTCCCGCATCTAACTCCACTGTTATGAGAATGGGTAAAAGCATGCCCTTAGCTAAAACTCCACAAACTTTCGTCAGCAATTACTGAACACTGTAATTGCCCATCCTAGCGTTCTGAAAGAACTCACTTAATCCAGAAATAATGTATACTACGAACGTGAGTAAGGAAGAGGAGTCCAGCTTGGGAGTATCACGTTCTACCTAAAAACAGCAAATTTAAATACTATTTCTTAATACACTCTTCCTTAAGAGTTAATGGCCACAAACGTTAACAAAGCACTTACATTGGGTAGGTAGAGTTCAGATGAATAAACTTATACTATTTTCTGTGATGGAGCCATCTTGATGTGGAATCAGAAAGGGGAGAAAGTTGTGGGTTTTATGAACTAAAGCCCAGAATATTTTCAAGGATTTGCATAGCTTTTCCACATCTATCTGTCTATCTAATCTATCTATCTGTCTGTCTGACTGTCTGTCTATCCATCTATTTTGCCTTAATCTACCTATTTATTTATTTTGGATGTTATAATATAGTCCAAGTTTGTCTTACACTCACGGTCCTCCTTTTTCAATTGGACCACTCCCTCATCTTTTAAATCTATATATAATCGCAATATTAACAGTCATCCAATACCACCCTCCTCTCCCTGTAGAATATTGTATACAACAATATACTACAACAGTGTAGTATATTGAAACTTAAATATGATGTACAATGTCTTCATCGTTATCTCTGCAAGAAGAAACAGAGCAATATATATGTTAATGCTTGAAATGAAGATGAAATATTAAATAAATGATATCACAAGATGGAAAGCACTGTAATAAACTTTCAAATAGTTTCAGTTAATGAAATAAGTAGAAAAGAGTTACAAATATAAGGAAGCATATTGTCACCACTTTCAGTCACAAAGTGGTGAGGAAAAAAATTAGAAACTTCCTTGAAAGATATTTTTGTCTTTAATCATTTCTAGACATCTCCAGGTACAGTCGGGCCAACAAATTTAATCATCTCTTAGAAATACCAAATATCATATTTTATATATTTTACTAATACTTATCTATACAAGAGAAAAACATGACTATAAATAATTGCTATATCTGATATATTTTAAGTGACTCATATTTATGCATCAGCATTGAATGAAATCTCACCAAGTGAATATTTTCTGACTATTCTATTTTTGGAAGTTTGTCTGTAGCGTATATCAATCTTATATACTTTCTATGAGATATAATTAATTCATCCATGAAGCAAAAGTTCTTTCCATGGGAAATGTCCTTGAACTGTTGAAAGTAAAGACAGAAACTTAAAAAAAGAAAGAATTTGATTTTAAAAAACTGTACATAAGGTACCTGGTGTAAAATAAATGTTCTAAAAGTTCTTCCCTCTCATTAAAGAACAAAGAAAATATGAAGATTATTATATTTCAGAAGAACATAAATGCTTGGAAACTTGGATTGGTATGTATAATGAAAAAAGATAGCTTGTTTTGTTTTCTTTCTTTAAATAAATAAATTAATTAAATATATCATATAGAAAGGTTTTCTATGAGAAACTGAAAGATTGTGGGTATGCCACAAACAGGCAAGGGAGCAAGAGTTTGTTTCTTTCCTTTTTTCACACACAATGTGAAATAACTATTTTTCTATTCTGACATGGGATGCTTTGTATCTAGTACCCACGATTTAACTTTAAAAGTTAGAATGAAAGACAACACCTGTGTGTGCATGCCTCACAATGAGAATCTAGGATCATCCCCAAACAATGAATACAGTTAATGAAGGGCCCAGCTACTGACTTAAATGCACAGGGCAAGCACCAGCCTTGGGGAGCTGCAGAAGTCACCCCAGGGAGGTGATGCTCTCAAACACCAAAGAAAACCTAAGAGCCTGTAAGGTAGTTTGGCACCATCCTATTAAAATTATTATAGGAATAATATCAGGAATCGAATTTCCAAGGTAAAAACAGCAGATTGGAGGTGGAGAGGAAGCAGAGTTTAACAAAATCATAGAGAACCCTGGTGCCATATCACTTGAACAGCAGATAGTTCAAAGCAGTGCCTATCATATATGTACACATAGAAAAATATGAGGCTGAATACTATAACCCTCCTATAGTCTTAGAACTTGGAAAGACTCAGTTAAGAGCACTTGTTTTTACAGCAGACCTGGGTTCAGTTCCCAACACCCACATGGTGGCCCACAACCACCTGAAGCTCTAGAGGATCCAAAACCCTCTTCTGGTCTCTGCAAGTACCAGGCACACAATTGGCACAATACAGGGATGCAGGCAAATGCCCATACACATTCAGTAAAATAAATTTATTTTAAAAAATGAGAAAGAGGAATCAAGGTAATAATTGTAGAAACTCTACAAATGTGAATGAAAACATGATTCTATAGATAAAATGTATTTACCATGATACAGATTGTATACCCAGAGATAAGTATAACTGAAGTATTAGGAGCCAAAGACAATTGTACATTCTTTGAAGCAGCCAGAGAAGTGACTTGATTTGCATGAAGAGATTTCAAAATTTATTATCAGCCAATTTCTCATCAGAAACCCAGAGCCAGGAAATCAGAAGGATGACATATTTAAAGGGCAAAAAGAAAAAAAATATACCACCAGTTTGTAAGTATACATTTGTCAAGGTTGTCTTCAATGTGAGAGAGAATGCATATTTCCAGATAAATCTAAGTTAAAAGAATTCATCATAACAAGGCTTGCCTTACAGGTAAGTTCTTCAGGCTGGATATAAATACATTATGTAGTGTTGTGAAACTGTATGAATTGCTAAAGTTTCCCTATAAAAATACACAGGCCAATACAAAAGCCACTGTTATTATATTTTTTGTAATTCTAATCTTCATCATCTACATGATTTTAGGCCAAAAATATAAAAAATTTAAACCTATGTATTATTTACTCAATGTATAAATGTGTTGTGTGTGACTGAGACACTTAAATGAGCTGAGTTTACATAAATTCTGTCCTATGAGTCCTCATGTTAACTGACCATATCTCTTGAGCACCTATGAATATTCTTTAGTTGCTGCCTTTGTACTTGGAAAAAATCATTAGACAAACCCACTGAACTCAAAAAAGGTTGCTATGTACAAAATTATGGACAGGAGAATTAAAATACATTTAGAAAAAACAGAAAATCATACAAGTCTTTATCAACAGTTTTTTTTTTTTAATGTAAGTGGTTTAAGTTGATTCATCAATAGTCATAGTTTGGGTGGTGAAAAGTACCTGGGTGATTAAAACATTTGCTGTCTCCAGAGGCCAAGAGTTCAGTTCCCAGAATCCGTGTTAGGAGTTGTGAGATGATTTAACTGCACTCTGACACACCCAAGACTTCCAATAAGGTTTGCTCTGAATACGAAGGCAGAACTAGCTGCTGCGTGACTAAAATAGAGTTTGAGTAGGATCAGTGACATACAGAGAGACACAAGAAGTAATAGAGTGTTTATCAGCTGTAGGAGTTCTTTGGGAGAATTTTTGGGGCCACTTACGTACACTATTATATCATTTGCAAATAACGAAAGTTTAACTTCTTCCTTTCCAATTTGAATCCCCTTGATCTCCTTATGTTGTCTTATTACTATTGCAAGAACTTCAAGCACTATATTGAAGAGATATTGAGAGAGTGGACAGCCTTGTCATGTTCCTAATTTTAGTAGAATGGCTTTGAGTTTCTCTCCATTCAATTTGATGTTAGCTGTCGGCTTGTTGTAAATAGCTTTTTTTTTATATTTAGGGATGAACCTTGTATCCCTAATCTCTCCAAGACCTTTATCATAAAAGGGTGTTGAATTTTGTCAAATGCCTTTTGATCCCTCTTCCAGTGGGTTGTGGGCTTCTCCAAAGCCCTTCACCAGGCTGCAGCCGCACCAGGATGGCGGCCTCAATGGCTGGTCAGGCTTTGGCAGCTGTTGCCACTACCACACACTCTCAGTCCCCAGCTACATGCCAACAGGTGCAACTGCCCTCAGCCAGGCCATTCACTGCCCACATTCTCTGCATAATCCTGCCCTGTCCAGCTGCATGGCAAAGCAACAGGCAGCTTCACCCTTTGCTGTTATTGTCAGCAGAGCTAGTAAGGCACCTGGGAATTCTTATGGGCTGATTTAAGTTTTTTTTTTTTTTCCTTTCAAAAAAGGAGTTTTTAAGCACGTTAAGAATGGGGAACAGTATTACGATTCAGGAAGTTAGGTCTCTGTATGGTTCCAGAATAGATAGTTTGAAATTTAAGAAATTAAATGAAAAAAAAATCAACTTAGCTAGGATCAACATAATATCAATTATATTCATTATCAATTTAGCAATTCATGCTTTATTCTTAAAAGAGTGGTTTGATATCAGTACCAAATATGAAAAATTGCCTGATAAGATACAATCCTTTGAAATACATACTAGAGAAACTAAAAAATAATATTCTCTTACACAGACAGAGCTTAGAGCAGAACCTACCACGCCATTGCATTATAAAACTGAAGAAGAGTGGTCCGAGGTTATTAGAAAACCAATCTTAATTTATTCAGTAACCATTCAAAAATGAACAACATATGATATGCCCCCCCCCAAGGCTATTCAGAAGGTAACTTAGACCCTGTTAATGTCAGATTCGAAGAGATTTAAGAAAGCATCAGTTTCATTTGGTACACATCCACTCATTGTGAAGCGAATGTTAAATTCTTAGGCAACTCAGAATAGAAATAGTTCACAAACTAGGAGGAATTAGCTACAACAATATTGGAAGCTGATCCTCAGTTACAATGGAAACATGGTGGACAGAGAAAGCTAGAGTCATAGAATAATACTGTAAGAGGAGAAGTATTGAAATTTCCCAAGACCAGCTTCTCAGTGAAGGCCAGTATGGTGGTTTGCAAAGACAGATTACATTTGATGAAAATACTTTGGCTTTATGCCGTATAGCAGCTTTGTATGCTTGCAACATGGTTGAAGAATCAGGAAAGAGGACTGAAAAATTTACTAATATTATATAAGGCCCAAAAGAAGCCTTCACTTTTTTTTTTTTTTACAAAGATTGACTTCAGCTGTAAATAGAATGATTCAGATCCAGAAGTTAGACAAATGTTAATTGAATCTTTGGCTTTTGAAAATGCTAATTCAGAATGCTAAGGAGGTGATTAGGCCTTTAAAGGCAAGATCAGCACCAAAAGATGAATGGATTAGAAGTGCAGCTGGTATTAGACTTCTCACTTAAGATGACAGTTGGATAGGAGAAGTGATTTCTAAAAACTTTAAGAAAAATCAAAAGATTATATGTTCTAATTGTGGTAGCCATATCATCTGAAAAGGGATTGTAGATAAGGAATTCCTACAAATACTTTTTTTTCTAGAGATGATCCAAACAGAAGTCTACAGCCTTCTGAAATATGTAGAAGGTTTGGCAGAGGTCAACTTTGAACTAATGATCATCATGGATCTTGCAAAGTAATCTTTTTCCAACCGGTAAATATTTTAAGGGACTTCCTGCAGAACCTCCTGTCAAATTTGGTTTAATCATTCCCTATCATCATGGGGCGACTCATACACAGAACAATTGAAATTGTTGTAAACAACAATACTGCTTGAGTTAACAGAACAGCTACAGTAAATAAAATTAAATTTTGAAAAGGGGATCATAAAATGACTATTTTTACAAACCTCTATAGGTAATCAAAACCAAAGCTAAAAGTAAATATAAGTGACATTGTGATTGAAGGTTTACCAGACACATGGATGTGGAAATAATTTCACCAAAATCTAGGCATCCAGATTGGACTCTTCAGGAGGTAAATATTCAGCTCCTAGGGATCGGAACTTTATCTCAGGCAAAACAAAGTCCAAGATGGACCAAGTGTATAGGGCCAAAAAGATACATAGGAAGATTAAAGTCATATGTGACAAAATAGCAATAAATTTATGGGAACATGATTTGTTACACAATAGAGAATCCAGATTAACATTCTACAAATCAAGAAACATGCCACAAACTGACATATGCTTCTGAGAAAAATATTGAAAAGTATTATCAAGAAGAGTCACCAAATGTTCAGGTCATATGTAAGCAGGGCACAACAGCTTCTGACCTTTAAAAGATACCAGCAACCCTATCTCTAAAATGATTAATTGACAAACCATTGTGGGTGGAATAACAGCCTTTGACATCAGAAAAAGTAGAGGCGCAATTAAAAATTAGATCAGCTGATAAAGGAGCAGCTAAAAGCTCAAGATTTTGAAGAATCAACCAGTTTTTAGAATTCTCCTATGTTTGTCATTAAAAAGAAATATGGAAAATGGAGAATGGTAACAGATTTAAGAGCTATTAATAAGGTGATCCAACCGAAGGGCTCTTTACAGCTTAAAATTCCCTTGCCTTCTTTACTATTAAAAGGATGATCTGTTATAGTGATTGATTTAAAAGAATTCCCAACCTGCAAAAATGAATCAGTGGAAAAATTTTCCCCAAGTGCTGTTTAACAGTCTGAACTAGTATCAATATTTTGTACAACAGCCATTGGAAATAATTTGTAGTTTCCTCAATCTATAGTTTATCATTATATGGATAATAACTTATTAGCTGAATCAGATTCAGATGCCTTAAAAACTGCTTGATGAGGCAAAGAAATTTTGCCTTGTTGGGGATTACAAATTGCTCCTAAAAAAACCAAAGATGATATTCTAATAATTACCCAAAATACAAGATCAATTTATAAAAATTTCAACCACAGAAAGGCACATCAGGGGAGCTCAGTTCAAACTCATTTATTTATTTATTTATTTATTTATTTATTTATTTATTTTCATTTTATGTTCATTGGTGTTTTGCCATGGGTATCAGGCCCCCTGAAACTGGAGTTACAGACAGTTCTGAGCTGTCTTGTGGATTCTGGGAATTGAACCCAGGTGATCTGGAAGAGCAATCAGTGCTATTAACCACTGAGCAGTCCCTTCAGCCACCTTAATTACTCTTAATGATTTTCAAAAATGCTGGAATATATTGGATTGAAATATCAAACACTAAGTAATTTATTTCAAACCTTACAAAGTGAAAAGGTCTTAAGTAGTATAAATAATATCAGCTGAGTCTTAAAGAAAATTGGCTTTGATAGAAGAGAAATTACAGGGTGCACATGTGGATTGCTTGAAGCCAGAGTTTGGATGTGTACTGGTCATAGAACATTCTATACATTCTCCTACAAGAAGAATTCTTATGCAGAGAGAAGATAATATCTTAGAATGGATATTTTTACCAAACAAGCCGAGGGAAAAATTAAAGACTTTTGTGAAAAACTTTGTAAATTGATTCTGAAACAAAAATTGAGACTTTATCAATTATCATGAATTGACCCAAAAGAAACTGTAGTACCTTTTACTAAGGCTGAAGCTGCCACATTAAGGGCAAGAAAAATGAACACTGACAAAGCTTACAGTAATTTCTTGTGAGAGATTAGCAGAAAATATCCAAAGATCAGGAAACTTGAGTTTATAAACAAACAAACAAAAGAGACCCACTAATTGGAGTCTTCCTCACATTGTTCAAGACACATCAATAAGAGGCCCTACATTCTATAGTGATGCAAATAAATCAGGAAAGGCAAGCTGTAGTTCAGAAATTTATTTAAAGTACCTCAAAGCCCTGTTATGATTTTGCTCAAAAGTCAAACTTACTTGCTTTCCTCATGACGTTATTAGATTTTCTAGAACCTCTTAACATAGTAGTAGCAGTTACTGACTCACAATATTCAGGAAAAGTTGCTTTACACATTAAAACCGCTAATCTTACTCTAAATGATTCAGAATTAACTTTGTTATTTATTCGGGTAAAAGATATTATCAAAAATAAAAATAATCCCTTGAGCATAACATATATCAGATTCTATATGGGTCTATCAGGTCATCTAGCACAACACAATGAAGAAATTGATCAACAATTGGTAGAAAATGGGCTAAAAGCCTCAAAATTTCATAAGAAACTATTTATTTATCACTTGGCAACAATCCAAGAAAATAAAAGATGTCCTACTTGTTCTTTGTATAACCAAATTCCATTACCTGAAAAATGTAACCCAAAAGGTACTCAAAAATAAATTTGACTAATGGAAGTGTTTCATTTCATTGAGTTTGAAAAACTAAGATGTGTACACCATACCATAGATGCATATTCAGCATTTGAATGGGCAATTGCTTTAAGTTCTGTAAAAGCTAATTCTATAATTACACATTCATTAGAAGTTACGGAAATTACAGCAATGCTGTAGGAAGTCTTACAGCCAGTGGTTACCCACCCATTGGGGCATGACCTCTAATACTATCTAAGCCGATGTAGAGTATGCCTCTGTTCTCTTTTCCCGCCTCTCTGTTCCAGTTGCAGGATTCATTTTCTGATCTTCATTCAGAGAATTCTGATTTGTGAGTCTACTCCTAAATAAATAACCATCTATTTCTCAATTTTGAACTAGTGTGGGATTTCTTTTAAGCATCCGGCCCCATTTGGTGCTCAACCTGTAGAGAAATGACTGCTGAACTTGCCTAAAGGTGAGGAGATTCTTTGGGATTCCTGCTTCTTGGAAAAGTCTGCTGGATACTATGTCCCTGTAGGCAGAAGATGGATGCCCCAAATGGTACAGAAGAACTTTGGCAGCAAGATGTCTCTGTCATTTCTAGAGTTTTGGATATTTCTGGAGTCTTTGATGGAGTTGAAGAATAGATAGATAGTTACAGTTATAGTTTTCCTTATGATAAATGATAAAGTAGATAGAAATATTGTAACTGTAATTCTTGCTTGATGTTAAAGTTAAAACCTTCCTTTTTATTTAAACAGAAAAAAGGAGGTGATGAGGGAGTCTTCTCTGTGTGTTGCTTGTATTGGTTAATAAATACAGAAACTGCATTCTGTATTTATGCAGAATCCATAAGGGAGGAAGAGAGCAGAGTCAGAGATACGGCATGGATCCACCAGAGACAGATGCTCGGAATTTTGCCTGGTAAGCCACTGATACATGGCAATACACAGATTAATAGAAATGGGTTAAATTAATATGTAAGAATTAGCAAATAAGAAACTAGAGCTAATGGGTCAAGCAGTGATTTAATTAATACAGTTTCTGTGTGGTTGTTTCCGGACTAAGCTAGCCGAATGGCTGGGACAAACAGGTGGCCTGGCTCTCCATGCAACATGGTAATACCTGTATAAATTAAGACTGACAATGCTCCAACATATGTCTCTAGTAAAATGAATCAGTTTTTTTTTTGATATTTGAACACATATAACAGGTATACTACAGATTCCTACAGGGCAAGCTTTTATAGAAAGAGCTAATAATACTTTAAAAGGTAGACTTAATAAATAAAATGTGGTAATAAAGACCCCCAGATATAGATCAGACAATGCTTTATTAACCTTAAACTTTTAAATGATAATGAGAAAGGAACAACAGGTACAGGGAGACACTGGATAGTAAAAAAAAAAACTGCAATATTAAATCAGCTTATATACTTTAATGATATTGTGTGCTCAGAATTAAAGCCGGGATATATGTTATACTAAAGAAGAGGTTTAGTTTTTGTTTCTAAAAAAACAGAAAAAAAAATCATGGATACTACCAAAATTGATTAAGATTAGATTCAAACAGGAGAGACCTCTTGATTAGGAGAGGCGATAGTTTATTAAACAGCATGGGAATTCAGTCTAGCTAACTTACAAGACTAACAAATGCCTTCCATTTGATAAGCTATAACCTGCCTGAGAGGAAAATTCCAAAGTTAGAGTTGGGGCAGAGTTTTAGTTTTTCCTTTCCATCCAAAAGAATTAAAACATCCAGCTTAGGAATCTGAAAACCTCTGGACAAATGAGACATCTAAGGAAAAAAAGGACAAATCATTCAAAATAACTTCCCAGGAAAAAGAATAAAGTGGCCTAATGGTGTAGCATATTTCTAAAAGGATAAAATTTTATAAATCTTCCCAAATGTTTATTTCTACTGTTCTCTACAGTCATGTAGGACAAATAGCCTTTTTGTAGTCCTAATTCATCTAAAAATTAAAGTTGTCCCATGGCTCTCTCCTTATCTAAATCTAATCTAAATCTGTTTGTTAAAAGAAAATCCAAAATCTCTATCTCACGTCAAAATAACCACCTGGTATAGGACAAAAGAAAAACCAAAATTAGGGGATTATTCTATTGCCAGTTGTCTCATAATGCTTTGTTTTTATTTTGACTCTTTAAATATATCTTTATACTTTCTATTGTGATATTAATGGTTATATAGAGTACCAATTAATTTTAGGAATAGGTTTTATTTATTTAGCTTCCTGTACATTTTGGGGGCTTGAATCTGAATCAGGTGACTAAGAATTAAACTTGTGTAACCCGGATGTATTAAATAGATTATGGTCCTTTAACCTCCCTAAGATCTGCTGCATATGATATTTAAAATGTTTAAATTTTATAAAGTGACCCATGATCATTCCTAACAGTGATCTTTAAAGATTCCAAAAGGATGATTGGAGCCACTCAGCAATGATGCCCCTGGGATTGCTTTAATAACATTAAGCTGGCAAACACCACTCAGAGATCAGCTTTGGGCTACAAACAGCTGAGGAAATTTCAAGGTGGTTAGCTGAGATGGTCCAGCCTCATAGGCTAAGCCTACACTTTCCCATCACAAGAAGACTGAAAAGTAGCCAGTTCTCTCAGCACGTGGTCCATTATCTCAATTTTCTCAGAATCTCTTAAAGATGCCATTGCCCCCAGACTTCAGAAAGTAATTTTAAGAACACAACTTTCACATACCCAGGAGGTGGGGTGAATGTTTTTTGGCTGTGGATTATGGATGTTTACATCTTTTGGGGGCATTGTTTTCTAGTTGCTATTGATCGCTCTCAGAGAGAATACTAAGCAAAAGATGTTAGATTCAGAGATCTCCTTCTGAAAAGAAAAAGGGACATATAGGAATGCTAGCATAAATGTATAGACTAATCATTCTACTTTTAAACAAAAAAAACTACTAAACTTAATTATTTTTCATTGGTTTTGATTTTTGCATATTACAACAAATTTAAGGTTATTTTTATTATACTTTATCCATGTTTCTACTCTTATTTAAAGTATTTTATGTATGCAGCTCATTTTAAAATTTAACATAAAGTTCTAGTCCCTAAAGGCTATTATTACAAACTGTCTTAGATAATTAAGAAATATAAGTTACCAAGTCACATATAACAAACAAGTTTTTGGCTATGTTAGTTTGCTTTCAAGATTAAGCAGAGATATATTTTCGAGAGACAGAAGGCCTTAAAACCCTTCAGAGACTTACAAGATATGGCATTTAAGATGCTTTATAACATGAAGCTTTTTTATAACAGTGAGACACATCTGTTCCTGGCAGCACCAATTTACTCAAAAAAAAGAAAAAAAAAAAGATGGGCATTGAGTTGCTTTTATTGTGACAAAGTTAGCCACTAAGCAAGAAACTCCCTCTGCCTCTACTACTGCCAATACACTGTCCATACTGGGCAAGTAGGTCCACTAAAGGAGGCAACTGCCAAGCTTTAGCAAGACAATAGGAGAGTCCTTCAAAATTTCTTCTTCACAGAAAAGTCTGTCAGTTATTCTAGGCCTGTAGGTCAAAGACAGATGTCACAATGTTGCAGAGGAAACTTGGGTGACTGTCTAGGCAGCCAAATGTCTCTGTCATTTCAATAGTTTCAGAAGTTGTTTGCTCTGTACTTCCGTTTACTCAGGTAATGTTATGTATTTCTCAGGTCTCTATTGTGATTGAAGACTAAATAGTTATAGTTGCCGTTTTCCTTGCTAACAAATTCAGAAAAGAAACTTTCAAAAGTGTATAAAGTAGAGAAACCTAAAAACATAAATTGTTAATCTAAGAAAGTGTTTTGAAGACTAAAAGAATAGTTTGGAATTGGTGATACAAGTTAGGATAAAAAGTGAATTAGGTACAAAACTTTGAACCCACTAAGATATGATATATAATGGAGTATTTTATTTGAATTTGCTAAATGCAAATGGATTGGATATTGTGAATGTAATTCCTACCTGATAATTGTTCTTATTGGATATAATTTTATGGTGTTTGACTAAAAACATCCCATTTTTATTTAGAAAAAAAAGAGCAAAATTATGTGGGATATTTTGATCTCATTCTGCCACATTCAAGACTGACAATAAAGTGTTCTTTGAGTCAGATGGCAGAACTAGCTATCACCTGACTAAAATTAGCTATAGAGGTTTCAGAGGACTGAGGAAATATAGAGAGAGACACAGGAAGTAGTAGGGTGAGGCTTAGAAAGATTCTTGGACTTTTGGTACTGAGGAGAGAGACAGGGGTCACTGGTCACTTCTCTGCTGCTTTTCTGATCATTGAGTTCTTACCCAAAATATCTGTTTTCAAGTTTTTATTGATAAAGAATTATTAAATAAATGCTTCAGCTAGGTGACTCAAAATAGCCTGTAACTACAGGTCCTGGACATCTGACACCCTCTTCTGGTCTCTGAGTAATCCACACACATGTGTCACATACAGATACATACACACACACACACAATTGCACTTAGATACATACACATAAATAATACTAAAAATAATACATCTTTTAAAAATTACAGATTGGCAGAACAGTTGAAAATATGGTTCAACTATCTATTGTCTTGAAGAAACTCATTTGAATTTGAGAAACAAATAATTTGAATGACAAAGGAAATAAAATTATACAACATATATGTTGTAAAAAGAAGGGAATGGATAGCTACACTAAAAGATAAATTAGTCTTTAATTAAAACCTTCCAAAATTGCAAATGGACATCATGTATTGATAAAGAATATTAACTTCCATGGATAATATAACAATAACAGTAATATGATACACTTCATTCCAGATCACCAGTATCCAAAATGCATTGTGAGCACAGGTCCAGTGAGAATGACACACCAATATAGTCACAAAGACATTAGTCATGGTTAGAGCAGTAAAACAAAAGTCCTATAGTGATATAGGGAAGTTGAATTCCACATCAAATCTGCTATATCTAACAGATCCAAGTAGATCATAATACTCAATACCAGGATACATATTCTTCTCACCTATCCAGGGACCATATCCATATAGAAGACAAGTTTGGCCACAAACAAGTCTTCAGATGATTGAAATCATATGCGGTATGATCTCCGATGGCAGTAAACGAAACAGAGCTGGATGCTTGTACAAGCAGAAGGAAAATCTACAGCTGTTGAAAAATTAAAGAAAACATCCCAAAATTACAAATGAGTTAAGGAAGAATAATGGAAATTTCATCTTAATGAAATAAAATTAAATACAACATTTCAGCATTATGCGTTGCTACAGTGAAAAAAACAGGAGTTTAAAACACTGTGGTACTAAGTGTCACAATGAGACACTTAATGAGAACACAATGAGAGCTCCAGGTTAGGCGGGGATACACAAAAAGAGTCTCTCTCAAAAAAGGAAACATTTTCATCTGTGAATCCATGAAAACTAAGAAAATAGTTAGTCCATGTTCTAACTTCAAACCAGGGGGAACTAGAGAAATAATTAATGGAAAGCAGGTGAAAATGGTATCAATCAGGCCAATTTCATATTAATATCATTTGCTATGCTAGGAAGAGTTGGCCAGGTCCTCAGCATGATATGGGCATTACATGCAAATTCAAATATAAAACCAGAGTCAACGATTTAACTTTGGAATATTTTCTGTTTGTTTGTTTGTTTGTTTTTGTCCTATGTTTTGGGTTGTTGTTGCTGGTCCTTTTTTTTTTCTAATAAGAGAATAAAAAGGAATGGTGTGGATTTGGGTGGGTGGGGATGTGGGGAGGATCTGGGAAAATTTGAAGCAGGGGAAGTTGTGATCAGAATATACTGTATGAAAAGAATCTATTTTTAATTTTTCAAAAAGAAAAGAAATGACTCAAGAGGCCATCCAGATGGCTTAGTGAGAGCTGCCAAGCTGTGCAACCAGAGTTGTTGGATTGGATGCTGGGCACTTGGATGGTGGCGGGAGAGAGCCCACTCCAGCAAGTTTTTCTCTAGCTTCTACACACAGCATGGTCCCTCTCTCCACACCACCACTACCAAATTTGGTTGATATCAGTCATTGATAATGTATACAATAAACCAGCAATGAAAAGGTATTTTACACCTGTTAGGATGAATACCACTCAAATAGCAAACGAAGCTCAGTTGGAGAATGTGGGAAGCAACTGTGGACACTATGAGCAATGATGGTTGGAATATAGAATAGCACCATCATTTGCCTGTAATATATGTGACTTCAGGGGGCATTTCATATTCACACACTGTGGAAGTAAGATCTCCAAAGGCTAGAGAAATGGCTTGTTGGTTAAGAGCACTGTTTGTTCACATACAAGACCAAGACTTGATCCTTGAATACATATGGTGGCCCACAAACATTTTTACCTCCAGACCCAGAGGAGCAGATGCCCTCTTCTGTCCTCCCTGGCCCCAAGGATTCAAGTGATATATAGATACACATACAAACAAAACATTCAAATGTGTAAAATAAAAAAATAAGTTTTGTATATAGACCTCAAAGAAGCTTGTCCATTAATATTCATCACTGTATTAATAATATAATCAAAATATTGAAACAGCTCAAATATCCCCTGACAGATGAATTGATATCCAAAATATGCTACATATATTAAAATAGAGTATTACTCAGCTTTCAAAAGAATAAAATTCCATGAACACATGTCATAAGATGGATCAAACTTTAAAATATGATCTTATGTGAAATACACAAGGCACAAAAGGAAATGATACAATGGCTTCTCCTGGAAGATATAGGAAAAGCATCTAGCACAGGCAAAAAGAATAGCTGCTACCTGAATGGTAGCTGGCAGATGAGAGGGAGTTATATTTAATGTGTGCAGAATTTCTCTTTGGAATGACAAATCTGTTCTGGAATGTAAAACTGTAGCGTTTGCACAAGACATCAATGTTCCTGATGTCATAGAACTGTTGCCTTAAAATTGGCTTAAGGGGGAAGGGAAGAAGCTATAGTCAATAAAAGTGTCTTCTGCAGAAGCATGAGGCTCCTAATACCATCCCCAGCAACCATGTAACAAAAAGGCAGGACATAGAGTCACAAGTCTGTATCTCTGGGAGTATATTGGTTGACTTGGGCAGCTCCCTGTCACTTGCTGGCCTCATATCCTGAACTAATCTCTTTGTTCTGGGGTACACTGAGGGTTGTCTTACAAAAATTGGTTAGCTCCTAAGGATTTTACCCTAAGTTGATCTCTGACCTAAACATTCATACATGAGTGCACATGTAAAATTGGTAGGAAAGTATTTATCATTATATATCAAAATTTAAAAGCTAATGAAGATTTCCTGATTTTTTTTTACTGATATCATATTATACAAGAAGAAAATGTTTCCAAAATTGAAGTTCTTCTCAAGTTAGTAATTAAAATTAGGCATTTCCTTGAACCCAAGTAGCCATGATTGATAAAGAAATAGTTACTTATGTATAGTAGTGTAAGCGAATCAAATTGTTCTAAATATTAGATAAAAACTATTCAATTAATTGTTATTCAAAGCTGATTTTAGCATCTAAAGATAATGACAAAGATTATGATTATGTAATAGATTCCCAGACACAGGAATCCAGCACCCAACTGTATTAGGGAGGATTCCATTAGGAGCAAAACCAAATATATTTATATATGAGATTCACTGGAATTGTTTATATATACATGCTAATCAGCAGGGTTTCTCTGTGGCTTTGGAGCCTGTCCTGGAACTAGCTCTTGTAGACCAGGCTGGTCTCAAACTCACAGAGATCCGCCTGCCTATGCCTCCCAAGCGCTGGGATTAAAGGCGTGCGCCACCACCGCCCGGCTTTTGGCTAAGATGAGGAGGCTAATCGGTTTTTAGTAATGGCTAGGTTCAGAATGCAGTGACTGAGAATCTCATACCTACTCACTTCACAGTGTTCGGTGCTTCAGCAGTCTCAATCTGCTGCAATTATCTAGAAGATTCTAACATCATCTCTGGTCAGTCAGTCCCTGCTGGAAGTTCAAAATATTGGACTTCAATGTCAGAGAAGGACAGTAGCAGAGAGGAACTGATGCACTTACCTGTAAGTAGTAAAATTAGTTAGGCAAACAAAATTGTGGGTTTTTTTTTTTTTTGCCTCTTTACATATGGGTCACTGGCAGAAAGTAGAACTCACTCAGGGCTAGGATCTCCCACAATTAATCCTTTCTGGAAACACCTTCACACATCTTCCCAGAGATTTTTTTTTAAATTAATTTCAGATCCTGTAAAGTTGACACCCAATATTAATCATAATAATGCTAATAATGGAAACTCACACAGACAAAAACTAACAGAAGGAATCATCCTTGAACTGCTAAGAGGGGTCTTTATAAGACTTATGGGTAGTGTCACCCTCAAAGCTTAAAGACTCAATATGTTCCCTTCAGAGTGAGGATAAAGCAGACCTCACGTCTCAGCAATTATATTTAATATGAAATTAAAATTGTGGACAACATTAAAAAATTGAAGTTGTTACATTGGAAAGGATGACCCAAAACTGTCTTTCTAAACAGGTGATATCTCTCTCTCTATCTCTCTATCTCTCTATCTGTCTGTCTGTCTGTCTGTCTATCTCCTTTTCCCTTTGTGGGCATGGATGATTAAAGTGTGAGATTGTGGGTTGTTCCTTAAGGGCTTCTCCAGGTTTGCTCAACACATCTCTCCGTTTGACACCTGAAGCTTTAGAATTCCATTTAACTTTTAAAAACCATATATCCCACTCTCAAAAGGAGTGAATCGTGCTTTGTGATCGCCATTAGTTTTAGATTACGACGAGAAGCGACTTTTGGCTACAGGTTGATGCATCCTTAAATGTCTGCAAAGTTTTTCTAATGCCAATGCTTCGATTACTGTATTCACAACTGTTTCTGAAGCAAAACCCCATGCACTGTCACATCCACGGCCTCCTTTTTGGAAAACTGGTAACTAAGTTCATTTTGTTGCATTCATCAAACATTTTCCATTTGTTAGTTCACAGAACACCAGCTGCAGTTATCTGGCTGGAGAGCTTACTTGGCCTCTTGTGTACTGCTCAGGATTGAGCTCAATCAAATGGCTGCCGAAGTTGCTGGGGTTACCTTAAGATGTTGTCCTTTATTTTAAGATACCTTAGAATATTGGTTTCCATTTTTATAAATTACAAATGGTAAATTTCTTCTTCAGTCTTAATGCAAAAATATAAGGGAAGAAAATATAGAGAGAGACATATGTAAATATTTATAAACTAGTAGGGGTCCTATTTGTGCTTCTGATAATTTTTCCTTGAAAAAGTAGCAAGTAATTGCTTCGTGCAGTTTTTAGTTAATTGTTTAATATATATGAATATATTCTCTTTAATAACCAATGTATGTATATGTTTACAATTGCTACCTAAGAAGTTAATCAGATGCAAAAAGGCTGGTTTGTTTTATATAGTTGTGAAGTTATTTACATGCATCAGTGTATCTGTGGAAAACACAAGACAGATTGAAAACACAATAGACAAAATAAAAAAAAAAACAAGAACAGGTTAATATTTAGCATAACACCCATGAATGCTAGCTGTATAATTCTGTAGCAGAAATTAATCTGACTTTATTTAGTTCCCTTGGAAAATTTTCACAATTTTTTTTCCATCTGGATATAGTCAAACTAGAAAAAAATGCAATTCAGTTTATTAACAGTTAGGATATCATCTGGAAATGAAGCTCATTGCGATTTCAAATGGGCTCTACAAGGAGCTAATGAGCAAGCTCCTGCCTGATATTGACAATTAATCAGGCATAAAGGCATTTAGGAGCAGGGCGCATTGACGAGCATGTAGGCTCACACAGACTTGGGCGCAACATGATATGTGAACATATTTGTCTCATTGTACTTCGGGTTTCCTGAACAAATTCCCACCAAAACACTTCATTATCCACAGAGGTGACGCATCCGTTTCAGAGTCTGGAGGAAGCTCTTTGGTTTGCTGTAACCATATATAATGGATTAAATGAAGTTTTATTAGGCTTTGTTGCCAGTTTTCCCATTTAATTGCTATAGCAACCTGAAGCCAAAGTTGGATCATTGGATAGAGTAACTGAGTGATTCATTGTGTCCTCATTACCCTTGGCCCTTAAGGGAGAGAAAAAAAATCAAGTATTTAAAATAATTGGAAAGCTGGGGTGAGAGAAAAGTTTTTTTCCTTACTTTTAAATTAAGAAATTTTAAATTAATTGATATTTATTTTTCTCCCTTTAAATAGCAGAAGGCATTCAAAGTATATACTTGATGTCAGCTTTACATAAAATGTGTGTGTGTGTTTTCTGATAACAAATGACTCATTGCTGATCTTATGCTGATATAAAAATGAGGGAAATGAAACAAATGTTTATTTCATAGGTTTGTACATTAAAAATATTATAGTTAGTGTCTACTAGATGCTTGTCATTTATTATATTAGGGTACTTAAATATCGTAAATCACATAATTCTGCCGATAGTTCAAATTGTGGTCTAAACTCCCCTCCATCCCTCATGCTATATGTGATGTTATAGATCTTCCCACTGTTTATTTAATACTTGTGATTTCTAAAATATAAGAAGAAAAGCTTCTTTGTTGCTCATTGTTATAAGTAAACGAGGCCTTTTCATCTTAGGGAATACATGATGGCTGTGGAGGATGGGAGAGCTTTGACTCTGCTCTTAGTGTTCAGGCATATTTTTTTCTTTTTTTTAAATTTTTATTTATTAAAGATTTCTGTCTCTTCCCCGCCACCGCCTCCCATTTCCCTCCCCTCCCCCTCCCCCAATCAAGTCCCCCTCCCTTGTCAGCCCGAAGAGCAATCAGGGTTCCCTGCCCTGTGGGGAGTCCAAGGACCTCCCACATCCTTCCAGGTCTAGTAAGGTGAGCATCCAAACTGCCTAGGTTCCCACAAAGCCAGTACGTGCAGTAGGATCAAAAACCCATTGCCATTGTTCTTGAGTTCTCAGTAGTCCTCATTGTCCGCTATGTTCAGTGAGACCGGTTTTAACCCAGGCTTTTTCAGACCCAGGCCAGCTGGCCTTGGTGAGTTCCTGATAGAACATCCCCATTGTCTCAGTGTGTGGGTGCCCCCCTCGCGGTCCTGAGTTCCTTGCTCGTGCTCTCTCTCCTTCTGCTCATGATTTGGACCTTGAGATTTCAGTCCGGTGCTCCAATGTGGGTCTCTGTCTCTGTCTCCTTTCATCGCCTGATGAAGGTTAATATTTAGGAGGATGCCTGTATGCTTTTCTTTGGGTTCACCTTCTTATTTAGCTTCTCTAGGATCACGAATTATAGGCTCGATGTCCTTTATTTATGGCTAGAAACCAAATATGAGTGAGTACATCCCATGTTCCTCTTTTTGGGTCTGGCTTACCTCACTCAGGATAGTGTTTTCTATTTTCATCCATTTGCATGCAAAATTCAAGAAGTCCTTGTTTTTTACTGCAGAGTAGTACTCTAATATGTGTATATTCCATACTTTCTTCATCCATTCTTCCATTGAAGGGCATCTAGGTTTTTTACAGGTTCTGGCTATTACAAACAATGCTGCTATGAACATAGTAGAGCATATACTTTTGTTGTATGATAAGGCCTTTTCTTTTTTAATTATTTATTTATTAAAGATTTCTGTCTCTTCCCTGCCACCGCCTCCCATTTCCCTCCCCCTCTGCCAATCAAGTCCCCTTCCCTCATCAGCCCAAAAAGCGATCATACTAATATTTTAGGTTGATTTGATTGTGCTGGTTTAGAAGCTTACTTTTCACTTTTAAAGGATGTTCAGCATAGACGATAACTTCCTTGCAAATCCTCAAGAAAATGTCTAGGATATTAAAATAGGGAGGGTTTAAGGAAGTTCAATGAAGAAAACATAACTAAGTAGAATGATTATCAGAGCAGGAAGAGACTAACAGTGAAGGGTCAAAGATTAAGAGCCATTGGGGAAGGAACTGAATATCAGAATGTTCACTAAATACCAAATGGACGTTTTCAAGAATACTACATAACATAAGCTATAACACAATATCAGTTTGTGTGAAAATAAATTTATATAAAATACAAATTATAGGTGTATTGATAATCATGGTTTGTAGTTTTCCCTTGAACTTCAGTTTTAATTAGATATGGATTGTACTTGAGTCTTTTCGAAAGAAATGTGAAGCTCATAAAAGAATGCAATGATTGGAGTCCTAAGTTAACTTGGGCAAACTAAATTATAAAGTATTATTTGTTAGTGTTGGTATAGACCCTTCAAACTTGCCTATAGAACATCAATGGGACCAAAGGAAAGAAAGACAAAGCAGTGAAGCTTCATCTGTGGACAATGGGGAGATCCCATGCTTCATAACTGAGACAAGGATAGCTATAGTGATGCTCTAGATAATAAAATGGGAATCTGAAGAAGATACATGGGTGTTCTCTGCTCCCTCTGGATTCAAAAGGCCATAGAATCTGCAGGAAGTCCTGAGATTTTAAGAGCTGGCCTGTCCTTCCAGGTCTCCACTGTTATATTTACTTTCTCAATCGATTTTCTTTCACAAAAGACAACTTCAATGCCCAAGAGAAACAACAGGAAATTATACATTTTGGAAGGATTATGCCATGAGAGGCACGGCCCAGAGATATCAGTGTAGAAAAGGAAGGGACTCAAAAAAATGCGGTGCCAGCATTAAGGTTTTCAAAATTGTTCTTTAAATGTTGATTGACTTGAAAGCATGAGAGTGAACCACACTTGCTAAGAATGACTGGTGGACCCTAAAAATCAACTGGGAATATTAATTCATTGCATACTATACATTCATAGGTATTAATTCTATATTATCATGCATACAATATTCTGTACTATAATTCCTACATGCTAATACATAAGTATCCCCATCAGGGTCAAGCCTTGGCTCTGTTACCATTTATGAAAACACTCAGGCAAGACATAAAACCAGACTGGAGTTGGGGATAATGACTTTGAATGAATACAGAGATACAAAGGTTCCCCTAGTTGTACATCAATATTGAAAATGGAATAAATATTAAACTAGCCAGTCAATATTAAGTGTAGAAATGGGAAGAGATTCAATCTGAGTTAAGACTGAATCAGACAAGAAGATTTAAGAAAACTAACTACCAGACTGTGAGGAACACATTGGCAGCATTCTACAAAACCCCAAAGATTTAAAAATAAGAAAAACGAATATTCTGAAATCTTTAAATTATTTTTAGGAATTTATCCTACACACATACTGACTTTCATAAAAGTCATTTACATAAGACCATTTGGCAGAATTGCTTGTACTATCAAGTATTGGACATAATTTAGATATATACCACAACAGAATCAATTAATATAATATGCAAATTTACTTAATTTAACAGTATATAACCATTAAATGTATCTTGGGACATAGTCATAGTTTAATATACGTTATTTAGTGAAACAAAGGAGGGTCATAAACATGTACAGTAAAATACATTTTTTAAAAGAACACAGAAAAAGCAAAGCTAATTTTTCATAAAAAAATCACACAAAATTTTCTCTTTTGAATTACTTATGGGCAACAGAGGAACTGCTTGTTGCCCGAGAATAAGGAAGATATTAGCACTGGGATGAAGAGTATGAAATAAAAATTAAATGCAAGTAGAAAGAAATTTAATGTAAATAATTCAGTGTAAGAAAGAAGATTTAAAAAGGTAGAAATTCTAAAATAATGAAGGAACACTTCCTGAGTTAAAATTCCCAGACTCAAAGAATTCCACGAATGATAAGTTACAGGACAAATGGAATGGGATCCATGCTTTAAATTATAAGTACAAAGAGAATAGTACTTTATCTTATAAACTCAGAAGTTCCTACTTCAAATGAGAGCTTGTCATCTCAAATACTACTTCTGCAACATGAGATGGGAAAGAATTCAATGTTAGGATATGAACTGTCTGTAGTGCTTTTGAAATTATTTACCCAAATTGTTCTTTTATTAGTGAGCCAATAATCTTGAGAATACATGTAACAAAATTCATAGAATCATTACAAAAATCAGTACAGCTTTAAAAAGAAAATTGAAACATTGTTTCACACAAATTCAATTTTATGGCCCCAAATTATGAAATTTTAGGCATTGATGTTCATGAGAACAGAATAAGGGGTGCTAATATGTATGACAAATCAGTGGAAACAAATTTAGAAATATTAGTACAAACTGAGACATTCCATCTGCATCATTGACTTTCTCCGATGAGGCAACAAATAAATGAAAATAAAATAAAAACCATAAACTGGCTTAATTTTTATGCATTATTATCTCAGCAAAAGAAGATGTCTGCTTCCCCGAGCTTACGTTAAAATGCATTTTTTCGAGACTCAGCTTTCTTTATCCCTTCTTATAATATGTGGCAAAAATAATGGAATAAATGATCTTTAAAGTATCACAACAACAAACATGTTAGAAAAGAAAGATTAAATAACTTCCAAGTCAATGGTAAAACCTAATTGATTCCAAAAGAAAGACAGTGCTAAATGGTTATTCATGGCCAAGGTCCATGTCACCAAGCTGCAATATAACTTCTTGACTCGTAAGACCTGATCTTTCTTGAAATCACCAAATGGTATTTTAAAGGCATTTAACTTCTTAAAGTGTTTGAATTTTTAAAAGAGTGTGGGGCTCTTACATTTCTACTTTGTTTTATATTGCAATATTAACAATGAGTTCATGGGGATGAACAGGAAAGGAGAGGTTATGATTTAGTAGCGATGTATTTGTGTGTGAAGCTGACAAGGAATCTGTTGTGCTGTCTACTTTTTGGTGAATTTAACAAAAGCCAGAATCATCTGGGGAAAAAGAACCACAACTGAGGCTATCTCTCTATCAAATTAGCCTGTGAGCACATCTGTACATCATTTCTAAAAGTTAATTATTGGTGTGGGAGGGCCCAGCTCACTGTGGATGGTGGTACCCCTGGGCAAATGGTCCTGAGTATATGTGAACGTGGGCTGAGCAATCCTTGGGGATTAAACCAGTAAGAAGCATTCGTTCATGATTTCTGCTTTAGCTCCTGTCTCCAGGCTCCCATGTTGAGCTCCTGTCTTGATTTTCCTTTATGATGGAATGAAACTGGAATACATAAGCCGAATAAATCCTTCCTTCCCTAACTTTCGTTTGGTCATGGTGTTTATCACAGCTATTGAAGCAAAGTGAGGACAAAGTGATATCTTTTCCTTTTTCTTTCTAATTTTCTTCCTGTAAAACTCAATTACTGTGTGTAGCTCATTAGTTTTCTGAATTGTTGACGGAATGCTACACACTCCGTTGCTTGTTTGTTTGTTTTCTGTTTTTTTATGTGTTTGTATGCATTGTGTATGTATCCATAATTACAGGTGTGTGGAAGCAGGTGTGCATACATGTGTGTGCTTTTCCAGAAGCTGACTGTTGATGGTAAAATATTTCTAGATTGCTTTCCACATCATTCACCGAAGTGATGTTTCTCTCAATGAAACACAGGTTTCACTGCTCTTACTCTGAGGAGTCAGAGCCTCTCCTTTGAAGGCTGGAAAACAGTGGATTGGCATGCTCGTCCAATATTTACTGGGTTTTGGGGGTACAAGATCTGACCATCACATGAGATCTTTAGGTACTTTTACCACTGTGCCGTCTCCTCAATCCTATCTGGTATCTTGTTTTTGTTGTTGTGTTTTGCAATTTTCTTTTGAAGATATTAGCACCTTGCTGTGTATCCCAGAATGACTTCACCCTTGCCATGTAGATCAGGCTAGCTTGCTACTACCAATCCTGTACCTGTGTCTCTTACGTGCTGGAGTTATAGAAGCCTTAGCCTTCCCCAGTAATTGAAATATTAATTTTAAAAGCTAATGAAAAACTGAATGTACTAGTAAAAATTTATAAACTCAGTGTCTGTATGCTGAAGCAGGAGTATTACTGCTTAAGATCTATGTTGGGAGACATAGCAGGACCATGTCTAAAATAATAATAATAATAACTATTATTATTATTATTAAGAAGAGTAAAAAAGAAATGAAATGGAGAAAGAAGAGAGAATGAGTAAAGGAAGGATAGAAGAAGTTATTAGAGAGACAGCCAATTTGATTTTCAAAATTAAATTTGTTAAAATATTATTTTTTTAATAATGGTAATCCCAACTTTTATTGGAAACATTTTCCCTACAATATGTTCCAATCATGGTTTCCCCTTCCTCTGACTCCTACAAGATTCTTCCCTATATTTCTTCACACACAACTCTATGCCTTTCTTTCTCTCTCTTTTTAAAAAGCAAATAGTCATACAAACCAAAACACACACAAACAAAACAAACAAAAACCAACCATATAGAAAACAATATTATACAAGCAAAAAAATTAAGAAATTTCACAAACAAAGCAGTATCAGACAAAAACTTTACTTGGAAGCATATTTAATACAGTTAGTAATACTTCATTGGAGAAACTTAAAATTTCCTTTGCAAGCAGATATCAATTTTAGATAACTTCTTGGTTGATGTGAGATCCCATGTCCATTTCCCCCTCTCAGTAGTAGGGCTCTAGTTGGTTTGAGCCTATGGAGTCTTTAGCATGCTGCCACAGGCTCTGTCAGTTCCTATGTCCATAAATCCTGTAGTACCTGAAAGACACCATTTTCTTGGAGTCATCTATTCCCTCGGACTCTTGCAGTTTTTTCTTTTCCTCTTCCACATAGTTTCCTGAGAGTGAGGAAAGAGAAATGGTGAAGTAATCCCATTTATGACTGAATATTGCAAAATCTCTCACTCTGTGGACACTGTATATTTGTGGATCTCTGTGTTAGTTCCTATCTACTGTAAAAGAAGCTTCTCTGGTTATGGAAGAATGAGACACAACCTATTCAAATAACGGAATGTCGTTATGAGTCATATTATCATTTCTTTAGCAAAATATTAGTAGAATTTAGTTTTCCTTAGTCCCACAGCCTATACTAGCTCAAGTTGTAGGCCACACGAGCAGGGTCAGGCAAGGGTTCCAGCTCATGAAATGAGCCATAATCTAACCAGAAAAGTTGTTGGTTACTCCAACAACATATGTGCCACTATCGCACTGGTATACCTTAAAGACTGATAACCATGGTAGGGCACAGGGAATGTAACTGGGTTGATGGGACCTTTCTTGAAAGGCAGCAGGCAGAGTGGTTTCCAATTCTTTTAATGCTAGTTAGAATGGATAAAGCCTCTAGTTAGGCACTGGCTTGACTTCTCCACATTTAGCGAGGCTCTTAGGAAAATAAAAAATGATGCTGCGGTGTGTGAAATCAGTGAATTGCCTCCAAGTTAGAAAGCATTTATAGTTTCTAATATTATGTAAAAAGCAAAAATAATAAATGAGTTGTGTTTTGAAAGGCTATTAAAATTAATTGACAGTTTACAGACTGATTTGCTTTATTTTCTGTTTAAATTTTTAATACATTTTGTTCAAATTAGCAGTAATTACCTTTTAGAGGTAGTTTTAGATTTAGAGCAAAATTTCTGAAAGGGAAGTGAGGAAAATTGCAGCATGGTATGTCTCCACGGATGGTGATACCCACATTACCCATATTCCCCACACAGAAGTTTAATGTGTATCATGGCCTCTTAGCCTGTGCTTATCATAAAAAGCTGAAGTCCATGATTTATGGTTTGGTCTTGGTCTTCTGTATTCTTCATTTTACTACTAATACTGATGTTTCTTCCATTTTATGTAAGGATCATTGAGTACAGCTTTACTCACTGACTTGAGCATCCTCTGCTTTCCTACCCATCCCTATCTTCCACCTAACCTTCTGGTGTTTTAAATCTTCTTGATTCTGCCTCTTCCAGATGGAAGGCCTCACAACATGAAGCATTTCCAGATTGGCCTCCTTAAGTAATGGTATGTCTTTGGAATTCCTCTAGGGTTCTTCATGACTAAAGGACTCTTAGGAGTGGTGGACAATATTGTATCATTTATGTATAGTATTGACTGTCCATTTACATACTGTAGAATATACTATGTCATCTTATGTACACATTTCATTTTAAAGTCTGGTAAAAAATAAACGATGCTGTGTTCTATAGAATCAATTTAAGCAGAAAGGTTTTAAGCCAAAGAACATGGTGAAAACAAGGTGGTACTCTCCTCAAAACTTTATCCCTGCAAAATAGGACTCATGAATTGGGAAGGTTCTATACATGCTACTGTGAGAGAATAGGAATTCTCACTCTCACCCAGCTGGGAGCCCTGAAAGCTGCAATAAAATTGCCCTGACAAGATATGTCTACTATTGCAATAGTGGCACAAATATTATGTGCATAAAAAGGAACTTACTGGTTGGATCTAAGGTCCCCCTCATGAGATGGAACCTATATCTGACAGTGGTTAAGGGGCTGTGTACCTATGGCCAGATAGGTCATAGACCCTGAGGGAGAAAGCAATACTCTCATTCTGCTAAATGGACATATTAAATTTACTCCTCATAAGTTATGTTATACTTATAGATCAGTGCATTTTTTGATATTCATCAGAGAAATTTCATCTTGCACTGGCTGGCAATTAATGTAAAGCCCCCAACTGTTCAACCTGCAGAGAACAAACAACTGTAGAGTGCTCAGCTTTGTACTCAACTTTAAAAGGAGCACTCACATCACACACACACAAACACACACACTCCTCAGGGATATTCATGGAAGAGGGGGTGAAAGATTCTAAGCATCTGAAGTAGTCAATAATACCAAAGGAATAGTGTTTTTCAGACATAATAGGGCAATTGCTAATATAAACTCACAGTGCCTATGACATTATACACAAGAAGCACAAGCTCCAGACAGAATATAAGAAACATAAGGAAGGAAGGTGCACATGAAAGCCTCCTTACCTGGTAGTTGTTGACAATTGATAGCTGTACAAAACAAAGTAGACATGACAAGGGAAGAAGAAAAAATAAATAGTCTTAAGTTAGGCAGGAAGAGTGGGGAGTGTGGAAAGGGGGTAAGTGGAATGGGTAAATATGTTTAAAACAATACAGAAGATAACATTTTTAAAGCATGCAACTCCCAAATTTTCTGAAAGTATCTGTTAATTCCAGGAATATTTTATTGATTTTAAGGAGTGGTATTTTCCCATAAAACATCACATCATCTTTAACTACAGAGAATTTCATTCTTTATTTGCCATTTTAAAATGATAATGCCATTGGCTTATAGTGTATTAATACATTAAAGAGTACTGGGAAGCAAGAAATTTAGACCTATGATGATCTAGAGAATAATCTTGTCCTAGCCTGGTTTGGGTTTGACATTAATACTTGTCTCCTAGAATAAGATGTGAACTCTGCTCCATTTTTAATTTTCTGAGAGTGTAGAATACCTACATTGGTTTTTATTCTTAAATATTGTCAAAGATTTGTCAGGGAAAATATCTAAGCCTGGAACTTTCTGTTTAAGAAGGTAATTAATTATTGATTCAGTTGCTGAAATGGCTAATAGGCCCAATCATTTTCTCTGCTTCTTCTCAAGTGAAGTTTTATCAGAATGTGTCTTTGGAGCAGTTGATCCACTGAATCTTGATTTTGGATTGGTGGTCATGAAAGTATCTAGAACACAGCTTTCTTATTGCTCTGACTGTTGTCTTTATGAGTAACACACAGAAGCTCACTCTTTTCCTTACTTTACTGAGCTAGGGGCTGACAATTACACTGATCTTTACCAAGAACCAGACTTTTGCTTTCTTTTTTGTGTGTTTTGATTAATTATTGAACTTCATGTTTTTAATTTCAGTGGATCTTATTGTACATTTTTATTATTAGTTTTCCCTTTCTAACTTTGAACTTAATTTTTTCTGGCTTCTGGAGCTTAAATTATTGATTTCAAATCGTTCTTCATTTCTAATGTATTTATTCAATGCTATAAATTCTCTTCTAAGCACTGCTTTTGCTGTGTCTAACACATTTTCCTAAGTTGTCTCTTTATTTTCACTAGATCTGTCCTGAGATTTCTTCCATGACCACGTCTTATTTGGAAGTGTGATGTCTCATATATTGGGAAACTTCCTAGTTTTCTCTCTGCTCTTGACCTCAGTTTCCACTCGGAAAAATGAAATTTCTCTCAAGGCCAGTATTTTGCAAGAAAACACGTTGCCTATTTTTTTTTTCCTTTTAACTCCTGGGAGTCCAACAAGGGCCTTGCATATGCAATGTAATAGTTCTACTGATGAACAGCCTCCCTAACTCTCTTTACAAAAGTTTATTAATTTGAGCCACATTTGCTGCTTCTTTAGAGGGCCCACTATCAATTCCCAGAAGCCACAAATGCCCTCCAGCACCTCCTACCCCATTTCCCTCCCAGCTCATGTCTCCACTTTTGTTGCTATTAATAAATCCCTGAGTCCCATTCGTGCCACCAAAGTCACATGGGAGATGGAGTATAAGAAGCCATGCCCTTAAAAAACAGTATCTCTCACTTCCTAAGCAGCTACCCATTTTCAAGAACTCCTCCACAAGGGGTGGGGCCATTCCTCTCTTTAGGTTGGAGTTTTGATTGGCTTCATCTTGAGCAGTTCTCATGAAAGCAACCACAGCTGCTGTGAACCATTGTATACTGCAGTCACATAGTTTCCAGAAGTCATCAATTCATAGTTTTCCTTCCCGTCCACCTGAACTCTTATTCTCTTTACATACTCTTCCACAACATTTCCTAAGCTTGAAGGGTGGACAACTGATACAGAGGAGCCATCTGAAAGTGAGCACTCAGAATTATTTATACTCAGCACGTTGACCAGTTTAGTGTCTATGCGTTAATCACAACCCACTGCATAAAGAAGCATCTCTGACCTAAGTTGTGGAGACACAAATCAATAGATAGTAACGTAAGTGTTTAGAAGAGTTTTCTTCATATAACCCTTGCTTCTGCTCTTCCCTGTCTCCCTACGCCCCAATCCCACTTCTCAATTTAACTCAGAGCATTCTCTAGTCTTTCATGTCATCTGTATACTAATGTCTTCTCTGAATATATTTTCCTTTGGGTTTCAAGATCATAGGTTTCCATGCTGCTTTTTAACATGCCCTTCCTTTTGGCTAAGCCTTCCTGCACTCCCTGTTCTCCATCACTTGCACCCATGTTTGAATCTTTCTGTCCTGATGTTCTCCTCCCAATTTTCATTTTGCCTGTATTTACTATCTTCCCATCCTCGATGCATGCACACCATGCCCTATTTCTAATTAGCACCCTTCCATATGCACTCCACTTAAACATAAAACCAAAATGTCAATGCTAGGATCCACATGTGAGAAACCTCATTTGTTTGTCTTTCTGAACTTGGGTATCTTTGTTCAATATAATTTTTCCAGTTCCATCCATTTACCTGAATATTTCATGACTGCAATTTTATTTTTATTATCAAATAATAGTCCTTGGTGTGTATACCAAAACAACATCATCTAAAGGTGTCCCTTTCCCAACACCAAGCCAATGTTGTTGACTGTTATTTATTATTCTCAATAATAGCAATTTCACTGGGGTGAAATGGAAGCTTATAGTGGTTTTAATCTTCAGTTTCCTGGTAGGCAAAGAATATTTGGCATACTTTAAAGTGTACTAGCCCTTTGTATCTCTTATTTTGAATACTATATTCTTATGAGCAACCAGTCATTGTATCTGGTACTCCACCTCCATGTTGGCTTTGGTCTTGTGGTGGGATACTGACACTTCACTAAGGTTTGATTTCCCTGCTTCCCTACCTAACAAATAAAGCTATTGAACAATTTCTATAGTGCATTGTTTTTTACTACTTGTGTATATGTGATAAAATGTCCATGATTTTAGTCAATTTTGACTGATTTGTTTTTCATTATTTAATTATAGGAATTTCTAAGAAATATTAAATACAAATTTTATTATATATATTATATATAACTATCTATATAGTTATATAGATATATAAAATACATAAATACTTTCCCTACCTTGTTGACTTTGATTTTTCTTTTCTTAATGTATGTTTAGAAGAACAAATGAGCTCAATTCTGCTTGCTCAATATATCATTTTCAATTGATAGGTACATGCTGCCAATTTGCTTCTTGTCAGTCTAGACATCTACTTACCTAATCCATTGATATATGCTAAAAACATGTTGTCATAGCACCGATAACATTGCAGCAACATTTGGAATCAGATAAAAGTCCTCTAGGTTCAGAGACTTCCTTCTATGTACAGAAGGCCTAGCTGATTTAGCCACAGCGACAACAGCTCTGTCTCCAATGGAAACAAAAGCCTCCCTTCCTTCAAATTCTTGGTAATGTTTTTGGTGCTTCTTTAAACTTCCAGTGTAAAATTTAGACTGCTTCTGAAAAAGGTGAAGAGTCCTAGTTCTTCTAATCTCTGAATGTTGGATATAAGGGAAATATAGAAAGCTTTGACGATAAAATGGAAGATGGCACCCTAGAAGTTTTGGATTATTTTGGATCATTTAGATGGGTCCAAAATTGAATCACGGGTGTTTTTTTATGTAAAAAAAAACACAAAGAAAATTTCATTTAATTAAACACAAACATGCACACAAACACACACATACACACACAAGGAAGGTTGGAAGAAATCTAGAAAGAGAAAGATGATGTTTGGTATCATTATCATGTACAACACTTTTTAAAGTACCTTTATACAATTTATTTTTGTATAAAGATATGCTTTTACTTCTATGAGTGAACTTGCCTGGCCATAGGCTAATCTTGTGTTTCGTGTATTGCATAAATGTCGAGATATTTCAGGCATACTGGGCACTCTCAACAAGTAATGCTTACTGTTTCCGCATCTTCCCCTGACCTTGCTGGTGTCCAATGTTTAGTGTCTATCCATCTAGTAAGTGTAATCTCTATATGGTTTTGATTTGCATTCATAAAAGGGTCAGTGGTATTGCATTGACTTTGTGTGTTTATTGTCCTTTTATACATTTTTTGGAGAACTTTCAGGTTAAATATTTTGTTCCAATTAAACTGCATCATCTTCCTTTATCCCCAGGTTGTGTAAGATCTTGTATACTTCATTCACTCTTGAGAGTTCAAAATTCCTTTTTCCCATGTTACCCCCTATCTTTCCCTCTTGAGAAAAAACACACAGTTACAAATGGCAATGAATTTATATGATTAACATGTCTTTCATCCAAGTCCCTGATTTTGGTGTCATTCTTTCTGAAGCTCTGTAACCCAAAGCTACGACTGCTTTACACTTATAGCATTTTAGGATTTTCAGTGTTATATCTTATATTTAGGATGACAATCCATTTGGAGTAATTTCTATATATTTATAAGTTAGACATCTAAATTCTGGGTAATTTTATTTACTTAATATCTTGTTTAAGGTTTTGAATTATATTCTTGGCTTTTTAATGCATATGTAACACAAATGTTACATTCAAGGGATTAAAAAACAACATGAATAGCAGAAATGAATTGACTTTTATGCAGCTGTTTAAAATTCAAAGACCTGGCCCAAACTAGATATAATTTGGCCAACTTATGAAAGCTACTTTTGTTGTAAATATTTAATTGAAGTTTCACTAGTTATATTTTAAAAGAGTTATTTGGTGGTAGAGTCATTGCCTTTTTATTATCTTGAAATATCCCCATTTTTTTTCATTTGAAAGAGTTTAACATCTGCTTATATGTGTGAAAAAAATGAATTCAGCAAAAAGATGCCAAGAGATCCCATAAGAGCAAGAGAGTTTTTGAAAGGTGAATTTTTGTCATTCATATTGTATCTAGTCTTTTATGCACATTCAGTACAGTGTTAGGGTATAGCTCAGTAGTACAGAACTTGCCTAGAATGAGCAGGGTCCTGGGTTCCATACACAGAACCAGCAAAAGAAACTAAAGGAACTTAAAAACACATCTCAAAGAAATTAGGTTTTACAGCTTACTTGCTTTTTAGGCAAACGGGTATGTGGTTGCCGCAACACCATTTTTTTGAAATGATTATAAGGATTATCTCTATTCTCACTCTGATTGTATTTACCCCTTATTCAAAGGCTAGTTGGCCTGACTATTGACCATAATCATGTAGATTTTAGGGAACTCTTCATTTTAGTCATTGAATTAACAAACTTCACCATCCCATGTACAACATAGCCTCCCCCACACCACTTGCCACATAACCTTACTCACACAGGTTCCACAGATTAGAACACTGATTTTTTTCTCGAGGTTGTGACTCAGTCAGCTGACTTTACTTGATGACATTCAGCAAATGGTTTTCATATTTTAAACTTTGTACTTACAAGAAAGCCTACGGGGTTGTGGTGAATAATTTTTAATTAAAAATCTTATGTGGAATGTATAAAACAATACTGAAACCTGCATATACCGTATCCCAAGTCAATAGTTATTTCCTACAAATATTGTCTATAATATTAATAAGAAAATATCATTATTAACTCATAAACATTCTAAAGAGCTCCATCATGATGGGAGTCTTCTTTTTGTTTTTTTTTAATTTCTAGACGGACTTTAAATTATACATGTGAATGAATGAGCACGTGAGTGCCAGTGCCAATGGAAAATAGAAGATTCCCCCTTGGATCTGAAGTTACAGGCAGTTGTGAGTCATCTGCTTTGAGGGCTAGGAATGGAACTAAGTCCTCTGTAAGAGCAATATAGGCTCTTAACCACTGAGCCACACTCCCTGATGTAGAATTGTTTTGCACACAACTTTTAAATTAGTTCCTAACCCAACCTTACCTCACAGATGTAGCCACCACTAATTTGTGTGGGACATTTATGGTTTGCTTTCTAAGGGTGCTATATTACTGAATTCCTGTTGTATACATCATTTAGGATGTGACTTCTGAATCAATGGAATTCTTTGGGACTCATTTGGTTCATTGTGCATTGTTAGTCATTAGACCATTGGTCATTTTCCTTATGGGCTAGCAATCCACAGTGAGATTTTGTAGTTCATTTATCCATTTGCTTTTAAAAATATATTATTTACTTGCTTAGGAATGTGTTAACCTTCATGTTTTGGGTTTTATATCGACATCTATTTTATTTCTCAGGGATAAATGTACAAGAATGGTATTGAATAACTGAAAGATGGCTCAAAAGATAGTTCCTTTACTTTTTTTAACTTCTGAAATGTTTTCATAGACAGTTATGGAGAATAAATAATAAAAAAAACAGAAACAGATATTGGGGTTCAACCTGAAGATCAGAAAAGCAAAGCAGCCAGCCCCTGGCTTTTACCTCTACCATGGACCAAACCAGAGATAATGCCTCCACGAAACCTCAGAATAAGACTTAGCTGAGACCCGTCTTCCCCCATCTTATATTACTCTCCAATGCTGGGATTAAAGGTGTAAACCACTACCACCTGGTGCCCATGGCTAACTAGTGTGGCTACTGGTATTAAAGGTGTGTGCCACCACTGCCTGGCCTATATGTCTGACCAGTGTGGCTGTTATACTTTCTCACCTTCAGGCAAGTTTTATTTATTAAATAAAAATAAAATATTATTACACGGTTTTCCCTGTTAAATCATCATAAGCAATATGCAAAGTATCCCGTTTCTCACCCACATTCTACCTTTCTTCTAATTCACCTTTTGATGGACATTGTTTATTTGTTGATGTTTCAGTAATACTGCAGATGTAAGGCTTCCCTGGGGTGGTAGGTTCTATTTCCCAGATGACTGAGAACCCTTTTAGACATTTGCCTGTTGCGTGTCTTCTCTGACAAAGTATCTCTTGTTTGTCACTCTTTTTCTACCAGATTTAAGTCCCCTACTAGCTCTCTGCTTTACATATTTACTCTCCTGATCTGTGCTTGCCTCTTCACCCATTTCAAAGAGTGTTATTTTTTATATAAATAAAATTCTATGAGAATGATTAAGTCTGGGCAATCCTATCTCCTTTCTTTTACACCTATTATTTATTGTAGTGTTGGTAGATGCAAACTTCTACTATTTTTCTTGACAGCTATAACTGATATGTATGAACAATATTGATCTTAATTTAGTTTAGTTTAGTTTAGTTTTGTTTTTTGAGACAAGGTTTCTCTGTAGCTTTGGAGCCTGTCCTGAAACTACCTCTTGAAGACCAGGCTGGCCTTGAACTCACAGAGCTCCACCTGCCTCTGCTGCCTGAGTGGTGGGATTAAAGGCGTGTGCCGCCGCCACTGCTCAGCTTTTAATTGTTTTCTTTATTCTCTTCTCTGATACCTACACCTGGTTTGGGTTTGAAGGTTATCATGGCTTCAAAGACTGAGCTGAGGAGTGTTTCCTTCCAATTTTATTTTTTATGTATTCTGCTAGTACATGTGTGTGTGTGTGTGTGTGTGTGTGTACACAATGAAATATATCCACTCTACTCACCATAAAAGTTTATTTACTCCGTCTCACATACCCTCCTCCCAACTTCATATTGTCATGTTCTTTCTCCTCCTCTTCCTCCTCTTTCTTCTCCTCACTTTTCTTCCTTTTGATAACCCATTAAGTCCAGTTAGTACTAACCATGTGTGTACAGGTGTGGGACCAACCACAGAAACATTGGAAAACAAAACATGATTGAATCATCTAAAAGGAATGGTTTTTCTTTCCCTGTACAACCATCTGCTGCTGCTGCCTCCTTTTGACAAAAGCCTAGAGAAGGACTCACATTTCTCTCTAATCAATGAACCTTATCTTTTCTTTGGGGCGATTTTTGAGCTGCTAATTTATTCTCCTTGTGTAACCCACCAACATATTTCCTTCTTACCCTGCTGTCTTCTATCTCTGTGCTAAAGTTAAGGCTTGGAATGCTGAGATTGTGAATAATTGTTACCGATTTTTTTTTAAATGGAATATTCCTAGAAGATGGGGCTTTTCTTTCAGGACAATTTTGGCTTTGGCAGTGGATTCTACTGAAGCCCAAGTTCTGACAATGTTCTGGGTTGCATTCTTTTAAGTGACCTCAGCTGCATCCTAATCCCCATACACACAGTCTGCTGGCTTCTGAAATTACCATTGATATGAGGCTTATCTATAAATTTATCATGGTACTTGCCAAAGGAGAATGTCAGTGGGCCATATTCAAAGCCTGTGACCTTCTTATTCTTGATCAAATTTGGGCCATTATAAATATAAATTCTCTATTTTGTTACATGCCTGTGATTAATTTCCTTAGAAGGGACATTTTGAATTTGTCAAATTTACCAATATTTTCTGTACATTGGTTCAGCTGTTTCCACAGAGACTCATATTGCATTGTTCCAGAATACCAAACTGCAGGCTACTGTTGTTCTCTGATTGATCAGTTACAACAGGAGAAAAAGAAGCATCCTAAACACCCTTAAGTAATGTCAAAGACTCAGTGCTGTTGTATAGTAGAATTGTTGCTTCTCCCTTTTTTTCTTTAAATAGTTTGAATTTCAAAGCTCCTTCTGGGTGTGAGTGTCACACTGTCCTATATGGCAAATTGAAGGGTTAATACGGTAAGTTCAAATCAGTTGGGCTAGAGGTGCTCAGCAGGTAAAGGCACTTGCCTCTAAGCCTGAAGATGTGAGTTTCATCCCCAGAATGCATATAATAAAGATATCTGACTCTCAAAAGTTCTTATCTTAACACACACAGAGAGAGAGAAAGAGAGAGAGAGAGAGAGAGAGAGAGAGAGAGAGAGAGAGAGAGACAAAGAGACATACACACACCCACACACATGTAAAAAGTTTGTCTTTGTGCTCGCATTTGTTTGACTGGTTAAACTGCCAGCACATATTTTTCTTATTATAAATCATTCCAGAGCCTCTTCCAGTCCAAGGAACTGAGGACAATATGATCAATGCCTATACATCATCACCACACTTAGCAAATTAAACCACATCAGTCTTTTCGATCCCACGACTTCATAACCTCCTTAAAATTTTGCATCCCCAGTCATATTTTCCAGAAAATAACAGATATTTTAGTAGTTCCTATTAAATAGATTAAGCGGAACAGAGGACTTTGACTATGGTTGTTTCCCTTGAAATTGATGTACTAGACCTTCCGCGTGATTCCACAGCATCGCTGTGTCGAACATGAGCAAGCATCGGGGCTGATGGTGGTCTCTGAGAAAAGCTGTTGCATCAGCTGTCAGCTCTATTCACATCCCCATTTGCACACACTGAAAGTATCATGTCAGTGAGTTTTTGATTTATGAGGGCAGCGCGAGACTTCAAATAAATAGCAGGAGTAAACTCCCTGGTCCGAGTTGCTTTCTGTTTTTAATATTGTGGAATCCATTTGAATACAGGACTTTTTTTTTTTGTAATCCCTCAAACTAACATTTGTGTAAAAGTCACCTGATCAGGGGACCCTAAAGGATGAAAATGATTTCACATTTCCATCCATCCTTTCTCCAAGGGATTGTAAGAATTGCTGATTCGCGGGATGTTTTTAACCAGAAACACAAGTCCTCATTTCCAGCAAATGAAAACCAAAGAAACCTGTAATTGTGAATTTCACCCTGGTGTTCTTCATATACCATATATATATAAGTATTTCTGCTAGTCACTTTTGTAACATGGGTATTGTTGCCAATAATAAAATGACATACTGATTTCCCTACTGTCTTTGATCATATTTTACTCGTTTTCTTTAGGAGGAGCCCTAAGCTTGATGAATACCCTACATGTCTACTAGACAACTCAGTATTGATCATGCTGGATCCTGTTACTTGATGCTGTTTGTTCAAACTGTGACAAGTGGCTTACTCCAGTATTTCCTTCTGAGTAGTCAATAAGAAGAAGATGAACATATTAAAAATTTTTTCCTGGTACTGTATAGATGTCTTGGTTGTTATGAATACTGATATTCTTCCAGAGGACCAGGGTTCAAATTCCAGCATCCACATGCCAGCTTACAATTGTCTGTAACTCTAGTCTCAGGGAATCCATTGCCCCCTTCTGGCCTGCATAGGCACCAGGCAGGCATGTGGTGCACAGAGAAACATAGGCACAACAGCTCAACACATACAAATAGATAGATAAAATTAAAGAAAACATTTCAAACATGTACTTCCTTTGTGAATCTCCTTTACACAACAATCTAAGTCTGCCCAGTTGTGAATTCAGAGCACTGGATTAGAGCTGGGCCCTGCAGGAAATGAACCCATAGAGTTGTTAGTTAGCCTTGGAGGTAGGGAAAGAAGAGAAATGAGTCCTAAGAACAGATGTGTCCTGACACAAACAGAATACCCAATGAGCAGATGTTTGTCTATGCTGGGAAAGCACATGGGTCTCTCTTGAAGAAGAGATATAGATTGCTGGGGCCTAATTCAAGACACTTTCTTACAGAAGTCTCCACAACTGATTACACTTTTGGATATCTTGCTTTCAGCTTTCAATTTGTCACTGATCCTTGGATAGTTCATCACAGGTATATCCAGATCAGGACAGGTTTTCTTCATTGAGCCTGGAGTTTTAAGTCTTCCATTAGGTGGTGATAAGTGGGCATGAACAGTATGATACTTTAACACAACACACTTGACTCTCAAGTCTCAGCTTTTCCCTGTCACCCCAGGTTTTCCTCATCTTAGCAGATGTCTCTCTATTCAAGCAGTGGTTCTTGTAGGAAGCTGGGATTTATTCAGGGTTGCTTCCTCTTCTTCCTCATATCTATTTATTAGTAAATATACTTGACCTTATTGTCTAAATATATTCACATTTATCCACTTTTACTGCTCCTGTCTAAGCTCAAACATAATATTATCTATTGCCTTCTACTCTATTTTTGATGATATATTTTCTAAAATTATTTTAAATCTTAATTAAAATTTAATTGGTGCATAAAAACCATGAAAGTTGTTCATGTCAATGTATTAATGGGATATTTTGATACATGCTTAACATTTAATAGTGTTTAATCTGGTTAACATGTCTCTCTCATCAAACATTTATCATCTATCTGTGATAAAAATATTCTGAATTTTTTCATCTACACTAACGTTTATGCTGCTTTACAACAGCACTTAGATTCTTGCTCCTATTCAAGTCATAGTACTTAGTTAATCTTGCCCATCCTCACCACCCTGCCCCCATTGAACTCAATTTCTGTGACGTTTGCATAGTCAGATACCTAATGTGAGTGATCCAGGATGACATTCTTGTGGCATGAGTCATAGAATGTCATTCTTACCCATAAATTCCTTTTTTTCTCACAGTATGTTCTTAGGTATAATGCATGCCCTACAACACCATGTAGAAGCCGACTGCTTCTCAAAATATGAGACCTCAGCACCCGTACCTTCCTGACCTTAATCTTCATGACATGCATTGAGCCAGGTCTGGTCTCGGGATCTTCTCAAGCCCTGTATCTATTCCAAGAATTTTCTGCCAGACATCTGGGGCTTCCTTCTTTACTTCCTATACATCTCCATTCAAATATTACCTAAAGCTCTTCTGATGCCTTTTCTAAAATGATCTCCATTTCCCTGCATTCCTCCTGTCTTCTTCATTCTTTTTTAATATGCTGTCCCTTTAGATAAACTTAATGAATAAGATGTGAAGGATTATTAAAAAGTTATTTAATGTATCTGTAAGAAAAATACACTGCTAAGCAAATCATGAACTAATTCATTCTTTCCTTAGGGTTTTTATTTTACTCTAATAAATGTTCATTATTAAATTTGCTGCAACATAAATATCTAACACCTTCCACATTCCCAGTACAAATCATGAATTATTTTAATCCCCCTTCCTTGTTCCAGCAGGTACACATTCAAGAACTTCCACCAGCATTCCTTAAAAAACACCTTGCTATTATTAGCTTTTGCATTTCATCTGAGCCTGGTGGCCCTTATACAAGTTGTGATGGATATACCTCATAGGAATATGATAAACACCCTGGCATATCCCTTTTTTTCCTCAGGGAAAACCCGGGTGCCGAAGAATCATAGACCATTTAAAAACAGTCATGAAACCCACACACGAACAAACTTGAGGAGAAAATATGATCAAAGTGTCTTTAAAGGCAACACCCGCTTCACTTGTAAGACAGACGCAGAAGGGGGCACCGTGAACTGCTTTCTATTGCCTTCCATAAATCACGTAACCACTTTCTCTCTCCTCCGAGTTACCCAGACACCTGGGAAATGCCAAGAGATCTCATCATGCCATTCCAAAGTTTCTTCCTTGTGTAGTCAGGGCTGAGCCCAAACCTCTGCCTCTTTATTCCTCATCTCCAGGAGGTACTGCTGCTTACCCAGACATAGAGACAAGTAGAACTTGGGTAGTGAGTCTTTCAGCCCTTCTCAGAAAGAAAGACACAGTGGTGAAAGTCAGGAATCCACCCCATCAAGAGAATCATATTCTGGAGAATGTTCAACAGGCTGCTTCAGTCGGCCCTGACCCCTCATTTGAATTCAGAGGAGCCCAAAGAACGACTACATGTCCAGGACCATCCCTGGGATTCCATTGCTCTTCAAGCTTTCCTCCAGAGCCAGCCAGGAAGAATCTGAGTGAACAAAGGAGTCTTGACTGAAGGGGAACCCCCAAAAAATGCACAGATTGCTTTGACAAACGCTAGCTTGGAGGAAGTCCAGGGTGATGCACTTTTATTAACAGAATATCTTCATACTCAGCTGACCCCAAAGGCAAGTTTTTGGATAGGGAAACACTTTCTAATTGAAATAATAACCGAAGCAAGGCCCAACTGATGTGTGATCGATATCTAGGGTGCTAACTGGACTTGAAAATCACAACCCATTTTTCCATCCCCAAATTAATAATGAAAGGAAAAGAAGTGTGCTATTTACACCATCAGCAGAAACAACATTTGCTTGCTCTCCTGCAGACTAGACCTAAATAATGCAAGGGAGAGCCATAGAAAAGTCACCGTTTTAGATTCCCCTTTTCTTTTCTTCCATCCAAGGTTCCAGAATGGCACAGGGAGACACTGCTGCCAATTCTTTCTTTATTTAAAATTTGGATATTTTGGCAATCATGAATTTTTGCATTAGTTTTGTATTTTAGTACTGCGTTAAAATAACATTTATCTTGACGACTGAGGGATTAGTTATTACTCCCTAAATTTTTGTGTCCAAGGCAAACAAATGCCTTACTCATCTCTGGCTTGCTAGTTAGTATTTATTTTACTAAAAGATTTGTGTTTCTGCCATGGCCAGAATTGAGCTGATCTGGTTTTTAGATATTAAAAAAGATATTGAAGTTTTAAAAATGCTTCATTTCCACTGAAAGTTAACTTTATTCAATCTGACTTCTTTATTTTCTCCTTTTGCATTATCTACACATTTCTTCTTATTCCCAAATATTGAACTGCTGCTATGTTTGGCTTTTCTGTCCACCTTTTAAGATGGGACATCGAATATCTTCCACACACATTTTAACAAGTTTATGAGGTACAGATATCATGAACTTGGGTTGATGACAGTTCCTGCCCACATAAACATGTGTTTTTATGTTTTGACACATAAAAACAACAAGAAGAAGGCATGCAGATTTATATGCGGGGCCTCATCTTGAGGTACACAGACAGGAAGTAGTTAACTTTTGGCAATCCACAAGGGATTAAGAAGAGAAGTTAACATAATTTATGTGGGGTTTGTGTGAGCTTGAGTTGAAAGAAAAGTGAGGAGGGAGAAGAAGAAAGGGAAGGAAGAAAGAATCTGTTTTCAGACCTACAGTTAACATAAAATTTTGTTGTTGTCTACTGTGGCATATGCTTGAGGGTTCTTAAATTTTTTTCATTTGTTTTCTGAGTAACATTGGTAACCCATGTCTCTTTCACTATGTCCAATATTAAAGCAAGGTGCTTAAACAGTTACTGGACAGTGTCAAAGCAAGGAGAAATACAGTAAAATAATAAGCTTAAGCCTTCTAACTTTTCTATTTTGTTTTTTAATCTATCCATTATAAATCTCTGGTGGTTGTCTAAGTACCTATGACTCAAGTTAATGACAAAAAGCTCTAGGCTCCAGACATTGTGCAGAATACTTCCTGAACAAAGACAAAAGTTCAGAATGACTAGCAGGTGGATTAGCTCTCCATCTCATCTACCTTAAACTATCTAGGCTCTATGATAAGAAGACAAGGCTGCAGGCCCTGCTGTCTGTCACTTACACTGCATGCGTAATCTTGGAAGACAGGTGTCTTAACTCAGATTGCCCTGTATCATCTGCGCATTCTCCTCAACACCAGGAAAAAGCCGTAAGCAACTTTTGATGGTCACAAACTGCCATTCACTCAAAGCACGGTGTTCACACCAATTGCGGGAAAGACACAATCACCCGTGGAAAACACAAACCTCAGTATCAGTTCCATCTAATATCCTCATGCAATCGCTCTCCCTGACAAAAGTTGCTACATTTCTCTTTGACGTTCTACATTCCAGTTAGGTCATTTGTGGTCCGAACAGTAAATGAAAAGCCCCCACTCCTGAATAATTTGTATTTTCAACTGCCCACCATGTGAACAGTGTGACTGTCCATGTTGTCCAGTCCCACTGCACACAGATAATCCTTGGTCCAATCTGCCTATGCGACCTATGCTGTGCAAGTCACTGGGCGTTAGCAGCCATCGGTGCTCCAGAGTCACTGCTACAGAAGCCACAGTTCACATGACCCTCATTTACCAAAGGGCAACAGCAGAGAGACTGGTGATTCAGCTATACCTCAGAGAGGTCACAACAGCCTTCCTTCATGGGAAACCGTGGAATTTCTCCACTAAATATGAAAAAAAAAATCATATACTGAGATTTATTATGATTCAGGGACGGATGAAACTTTCAGCCATAAAATGACGACGGAGAAGAAGAAGCATCACCTGATTCCTTGTCATCCCTCAACCTGTAAAACAGGGGGCCACAGCGCACAGGAAGTGCCTAGGCGAGACAGGAAAGCACTGCAGTCAAGGATGGAAGGCGCACTGGAAACAGCCACTGATGATGGCAGCAAACACTGAACCAACACGAACCAACACGGAGACTGCCAAGGCAGGATTTCCCCAACCGGTGACACCACGCCATTTCCACTATGGGAAAGGAAACGCTTCGCAAATTCAGGGAAAATTTGGATGAAAAAAAAAATCTAAAACATTAATAGAGAGGATGAGTCTGCCAAGGAAAGCTGCTGTCTCACTCCTAATGAGTTGAAGAACTTGATTAAAGAGAAACTGCTAGCACGGAAAGCACTTCTCCAATTATTAACTAATCATTATCAGTTAATTACTATTAACTAACTAATAATTAACTGGCCGTTATAATTATTACTCATTATAACTAATTGTCATTGGTTATTGTGGTTAATCTCTCGCTGTGCCTAACTTCTAGATCAAATTCTATTGGCTATTTGTTTGCACAAAGGGAAGACTGGCAAGTACTGGGGCCGGGACTGGCCACGGTCCGCCACATCCTTTGCATGTGGGAGGGGGAGGAGGGTCCTAGAATATCTTTAGTAGACTGCCGGAAACGTGAAGTTCCTGAAGATTAAGCAAAGCAGAATTCACACTGAAATCTGCTTCAAGAAAAAGCAACAACAACATTGTTTGGAAAATAAATAATTATAGGCTGTCTCCTGTAAGCGGATAAACATACATTTGGATTGTTGCGATGTAAACTTGGTTTTGTTATGAATTCTCATTATCATTTTTTTTGTTGTTTTTTATACACTGTGTGTGAAATTGGGTCTTTGGATTTGATGGTTAAAGTGAAAATAGGGAGACAGACATTCCGGATATGTGGGAAGATGGCAAGAGGACAGGAGCAGGAGGTGCTGTCCCCGGGCCTCTGGTGAGCCACACTGCAGCCTGGGGAAGACACAACTGCTGCCTCCTGCTGCGGGCCTGGACTGTGAGAGGCGTGCATGATGGGAAAATGTGAGGATGAGCATACTGGTATTATTGTAAGGTGTGTGTAGGTATGTGTGAACATTTGGGTGTTATATCATACATGACTTGTGACATTCACTGGGACTCGATAATAAAGACGTTATACTAATTAAAACACTTCTATTCAGTTTTTTTACAATTGCATTGGGGATTTTTGAAAGACAAAATGAAATGAACAAACAAACAAACAAAATAGCAACCAACGTTCTGCATCTTGCAATCAATTGTTCTTAAGAATACTTAAATTAAATTAGCTTAAATCAGATGAGTTGTGTTCAGTGTTTAAACTTACCACTCTAACAACTTAATAGAAAATCGGGGCAAAAATGTTATGTACATTTAGAGTCTTTGAGGTTTTTTCTACAATAGGTTCCTGGAAATGGAGGAGATTTTGCGATCTATTTCTACCTTAAGATGCTGTGTACCTATAGAAGATGCTTCCTCATTTTAAAATGGTACTCCCTATGTCTGCTTTTGTGTCTTTATATGTTTATATATAGGAGGTAAATGGGAAAACACTTGAATATATTATAAGCATAGTTATATTTCAATATGCAAGCATTTATATACAAACCTGTCCCATAATGACTTTCAACATATTTATGCAAGATAATATGAAAATAAACACAACCTAAACCACAAGTTGCTAACTGAAAGTTCTATATCTTGTGTAATAACTTATTAGCTTACCTGTTCAATAAATTTTAAGACTATATGTATTTATTCGATTAACATTTGCTAATCACCAACTTACTACAGAGCACTGGTTGGATATCAGAGAAACAAAGACAACATGTCCATGATGCTACATACCCTAGACCTTGTAGGGCCATTTCTAGTGCTTTAAGAAGAGCCTCATCATGTCTCCAAACATTTCTCAGGAGAGGCAGTGTATTCCAAGAGTGATGAACCTAGGGGGACACAATGCAGCCCACGCTGCTCTGGGGATGGAGGGCACAATGCAGCCCATGAAGGACAACCTGAACAGTCCCGAAGTGCAGGACGCTGACCTAGGAGAGCGGCCTCTTAGGAAGAAAGTGCTAATCGTCTTGTCTTTAATCACTTTCACGTCTTTTAGTAGCTAACTGCTCTCACAAGCCTTTTGCCTTACCAAAGGCTCTAATCTGGATCCTTGTTATGTGTGTGTCTATTAAATAACTATGAACAGATACTGTGGCCCTTTATCAATGTATTACAAATATGGCATTTTATTCTTTATACATTGACATCCACTTTTAAGGGGTCTGATTTTTCTCCATCTGTTTAAAAATATTATTAAATCTTTAGACGTAGCCTTGCTAATTCAGTAACTATTTTGTTACATTAGACAATTGTATAAGTTAATACATCTCTTTAATGTTTTTGGAAGTGACTGAAAAGCTCAAATACTCTTTTATTCTAACAAGGTATGTAAATGACCTTTAAACTAATAAAAAGATAATCAACACCACTATTATGAAAGAGCAATCGAAGAATTGTGTTAAAAGGGCTACTGCACTCTACTACAGCCTTGACGAAGCATCTTGAGACAAAGTCACAGACAGAAATTGCTGTGGCCAAGATGACGAAGACATGCCTCCATAGGCTCATGTCAACTAGGACCCCAGCTGGGGACACCGTTTGTGGAGATTCTGGAGCCTTTAGGACATGGAGTCTTGCTGGAGGAGGAACATCCCTGGGATGAGTCTGAGGGTTTATAACTGTGCTCCACATTCCTTATGCTCCTTCTTTTTCCTGTGTGACTGAGATGTGTTCTCTCAGCTTCCTGATTCTGCCATCACCTATTTCCTGACACTATGACCACCTTACCTTCTGGACCCATAATTCCCAACCATTCTCCTTTAAGTTGCTTTTCGTAATGGTATTTTATCACAGCCACAGAAACTTCATTAATCCAGAAAGCGAAGTGGTCACTGTGGAGTTTGACTGAGGGGGGGACTCCTGCTCCATAGCTAAAATGTTTTAGTCTGTGAAAGGAACAGCGCTGATGGCTGCAGTCCTGCGAATATGCTCAATTTTCTTCAATATTGCACTAAATAGGGTATAAAAGTTATGAATTCTATATTCTGTGTACACTCACACATTAATACAATTCCTATCATAGAAAACAAGGAAAGTCTAGGAAGTTGTCATTATCAAGATGTGTGCAGTGTTCTTGACAGCTGACTGTGATATGGTACCATAAAGAGGGTCCTAAAACAGAAAAGTGACCTGAGCTAGGCACTGAAAAAATTTGAATTGTGTGGGTTTTCATGAATAAACATTACTCCATTAATTATGAAAAGTGTGCCATACTATTGTATGATGTTACTTTAATGTACAGCATTGGAGAGCTTTCTACTATTTTGCAATTTCTCTACAAATCTAAATTAATAAACTTTCCTTTTGAAAAGTGAAAAACCAAAGCCTAAGTAAGAGGACAGAACAATTACAGACCAAATTGAGTCAACATTTTAGGTCTTCAGAAAAATTCAACTACTCTTAGTGAAAGTTTTGAAAGATGCTCAGGCATCTCTGTAAGAGTACATGCACATACAAAGAAGCTTAATAAATTATAAATAGTAAAACATGAGAGTAATACAATAAGAATTTCCATTTCAAAAGTAAACTGTGTATTCAAACACCTAGATGATATTCAAAAGAATAGAATATAGGTAAGGAAATTTGGTAAAAATATAACCACAATGAAAAAAATGGAAACAAAGATTATCTCCTAAAATGTAACAGACATATAGGACATGTAAAATATTGATAAGAAGATATATTATTTTTAAAAAATTGGTAAAAAATCTATCTTTTATAAAAGTCATTGTATTAGTTAAGTCTCAGTTTCTGTGATGCCATGATAAAAAGCAAGCTAAGGAAAACATATTTGACATACTTGCACTCGCAAGGCTCTAATCCCTATTATTTCCCAAACAACTTCGCAGACTGGGGAATAAGTGTTCATATCCATGAGCCCATAGGGAACATTTGACAATCAAGCAACCACGTTAATACATTCCTAATCATAAAGAAAATAGTTTTACATGGTTGAAAATAAGCGAGTGTAGGTGGGTGTCCCCTTCCCACACGTCTCACTGGAGGACTGTGTGAGCATACTAACAGAAGACAAGAAATTCGAATCAGTCTTTTTCATTAGGATAATGATATTTGCTATTTCATAAAAGATCCTATATACAGGCTATCCATAGCAAAAGAAATGGGTGGCAAATAATTCAGAAACCGTGGTGTTGTGGGGGAAAAGTTCCCTAGAGAATGTCACATCATATTCATATGATGCTAATCTGCCTCTTCTGTACAACATATGTTCCTGCTTCTCCATGTGGTTTGTGAAAGTTTGCCTTTTGATCAGTGTTATCTTGCTTACCTTTACGACAATGTATGTGCTTGATCATAGCCTTTTTGCTGTTTGTTTCCTCTTTCTCTCTCTCTCCCTCCTCATTTCTCATTTCTCTATTTTGTCACCCCTTGAGTATGCAAATGGGCACTCTTCGGTTTCTCTTTTAGCACCGTTTCATGTTTAAGAAATATTTGAATGCAATTTTAAATTTTCTAGCTACTTTTACATTTTAAATTGTCGTTCCTTAATGGCCAATCTTAGGATTATAATATCCCTTTTACTCCCAAAATTCACTTCCGGTTAATACTGACAGTTTGTTAGTTTGAATTAAAGTAAGTTTCTTGCACTAGAATCTTGATTTCTTCTCTATTGTTTATGCTGTGCTTATATAATAAATATTGATCGCATGTGTATTGTAAAAAGCCCCACTAAACTATGATGACCCTTAGACAGTCTTTTCACGAAGTCCCAGGAAGAGTTACACAACAGTATAGCATTGTCTCATATCATCAAAGCAAGCGTGAGTACAGCGCAACACCATGTCTAGAGAGAGGTCACGTTCACACAAGTTTTATTGCGGTATAGTTTAATAGTAGTTCAATTGTATTGGTTATTGACACTAACCGTTCACTGTGTTTAGTCTATAAATTAAACTTAGTCTAGGATATATATATAAGAAAAAACACCATATTCAGAATGCAATATCTATTACTACCTCAGGCAGGCACTGGAGACCTTGGAATATACATTCCTCATTGGATTAGAAGGGTTCTGTGTCTATGTATCAGTCTTAGACTATAGATATGTCTGTGCATGTGTGTTTTAGATGGACTGTTATATAGGCCCGTATACCAGTATGTATCCATTACACAGATTATATCCATGCCAGGAAAAAATGGCATAGGCACAAAATACAAATGATTTTATGCTGATCAGTGCATTTGCATTACTGATCACCTTCATTTTCTTTCTTGTATTTGGCTCAGCATCTGCTGTATTTTAAGTCTTCAGAATCATTAGAATTTGTACTAATAATGCATTTGCTTGACTTCTATTTATCTATTATTTTTAGTTTCTTTCGATTTTAATGCTTAAATACATAGCTTCATGAACTAAGCTACTTTAACTATAAAACGTATAAATAGATTAGCACTAAGTATATTCAGAGTGTTGGTAGGTCAGCATTAATATTTCTAGAATTTTCTCTTCATCTACCACAGAAACTCTGTACTCATGATTTTTTTTCTCTCTCTACCCCAATGGCAATCCCTATTTTCTGTCTTTGTGAACTTGCCAACTCTAGTAACCTCCTGCTAGAGAACATGTCTAGTAAAGTCCTTTATCCACATTTAATCTTTTTCTTTAAATTTGTTGAGTTTTAATAGTTCTATCTGTATTCCAGATGGCAATCACTTTTCAGATAAATGGTTTGCATGTATCCCTTCTCTTCTGATTGGGCTTTTATTTTAATTTTTTAAATTTATTTTGCATACCAACCACAGTTTCATCTCCCTCCTCACCTCCTGTTCCCTCTCCTATCCCCTTTCTATGGCCCCACCCACTCTTCAGAAAGGGTAAGTCTTCCCCTGGAAGGAGCATCAACAAAGACTAGCATATCAAGTTGAGGCAGAACTAAAAATTTCCCCCTTGCACCAACGCTGAGCAAGGCATCCCACCATAGGGAATGGGTTCCAAAAAAAAAAAAAATTCATATGCCAGGAGCAGATCCTGGTCCCACTGCTAGGGGTCCCACAAACAGCTCCAACTACACAACTGTCACCCACATGCAGAGCATCTAGGTCAGTCTGATTGTTTACATTTTTTGTTGTTGTTCCAAGAATACATTTTGCTTTAATGATTGCTGATTCAATAGCTATTTTATGAATTTTTGGTTACTTTTTAATCCATATTTTGTTTGGATAAACAAGCATCTTTCATTTTTATAAAGGTCAGTTTATCTGTGTTCTATCTAAGTTCAGGTCAAACCTGCAGTCAAAGACTTCCATTTGGATTTCTGTGAATTTTACTCTTAGATGTTATACTTGACCCCATTTTGAATTTCACCATCAGTATGTGTTGAACAAGAATCTTTTCATGCTCAAGTAATCTGACCACTCTTGCCAAATAACAGCTGAAAACATAGATACATTTTTAATATCTTATCGCTTATGTTCTTTGACTATTTCATACATGTTTATACTACACTCTGATTACTATAACCTCACCCACTGTCATCTTCTCCCTCCACAATGTTTTACACTCCCACTTCCTTTTGACAGTTTTTTTTTATATTTTTGTTTATGATCTGAGACCCACTGAATGCGACCCAGATTATTTGTGTGACTGTGGGTTTGGAGCCTGAATCGGCTCTGCAGTGGGCACACGAATGAAGAAGAGGACCACCACCCCGCCATCCATCAATGGCCTGTAGTGTAAACTTTTTTTTTCAGTTCCCTTGCTTTATGCATTTGCTTATGCCAGCTTCATACCGTATTGATTACTGTGGCCTTTGACACAGATTGACATTAGGAGTGTGTTAATCATTCACTTTTGAGATTGTTTGGACTATCTGTAGCCTGGCAATAGTCCAGGGGAATTTGGTAGTGGGCTTTCTCTATATTTCTTTTTAATTTAGTCTTTTACTAACTTTTAAATTGGTATGTAAAACCATCGTGTAATTACATCATTTTCATGAATGATTTTCATATCATTATTCACTGCTCAGGCTTATTCTCTAACCTACTATCTTCCTTCCTTCCCTCCTTTTACTCCACCTCCACTGTCTGCTCCCTCCTCCCAAATTGTCTCATTTCTGATTTAATAGCACATGTATGTATATATTGTTAAATCCTGATTGTGTGTTTATCAATTTTTTTATAATATCTTCTTTAGTTTGGGTGTGTGTCTATGCATGGCCTCTGCAAGTATGACAGACAATGGACATTTTGCAGCCGTCAGTTCTCTGCTTCTATCTCCTGATTCGGGGTTTAAATTTTTATCATCAGTCTTATCAACAAGTGCCTTTATCCACTATGGACAATCTGATCCAAAGAATGTGTTTTTCCATTTTAATAAATACTCTGTTGTGTTTTGAGATATGAAAATGACTGGGTAATTCTGACATATAAATGTGTGTGTGTTTGTGTCTGTGTGTGACTTTTCATTCATTTTTAATCTCATTATGTACTAAAATCATTTTGTAGTTTGGGGCTTAAAAGTATTTTGCATCCTTAGCAAAACTAACATCTAATTATCTTTTTTCTTTTTATGATATATACATAAGACTGATTTCTTCATACCATAAAATAGTTGTCATTGTTGTTACATAAAAGCAATGGATAGGGTAAGCCTGGTGGTGGCTATAAACCCATCAATCTCAAAGTTGTATAATAAGCAACTGATTTTTTTTTCTTGGTATTGATATTTTTTCCTGCCACCTACTGAAGTTTATTTAAAAATTCTAAACATGTTATTTAGACTCTTGTAGATCACTATACATAATGTTATAGTTTCTGAAGAAAAAGTAATTTTACCTCTTCATTTCTGAATTTGGAAGTCTTTTGTTTATTTTTTATTTTTGTCTAATTCTTTAGGCCAGAACTTCCAGAATGTCAAACTGAAGTTGACTTTCATGTAGTCTTTCCCATTCTTTATTATTTCAATGAGAATGTTATATTTTTCACTGTTATCTATAAGAGTAAGTACATATTGTTTTATGATCTTTATCATGTTTGAAATTTAATTCTATTTCTTAAATATAGTTTTTTTTTTCTGAGGAAAGAGCATTGGTTTTGTCAGAGCCATTTCCAGTATAAACAATGACAGCCATCTGTCTCAGTTCTCTATATCAAAGGATGGTATATTTTATTATTAATTGATTTTCATATTGTGAACTATCCTCACATTCTTGGAATAAACAATTTTTCATGCTGAATGATTATTTTAATATGTTGGCATATTCTATTTGCTGCTATGTTAGGGTACATTTTCTTCACATCAGTAGGAGTATTGATCTGCAGTTGCGTTTTCCTTGTTAGACTTTGTTATATAAAAATGTTAGCTTCATAGACAAGTTGAAAAATACTCCCTCAAGTTTCTTTTTAAAGGGGCTTGTGTAACACTTGTTTTAACTTTTTTTCAATGTTCCATGAAATTTAACTATGAAGCTGTATGGACCTAGGAAATTTACTGGCAAATATTTTCTTATTTCACAAATGGTATATCAAGTCTTCTCAACCTTGTGATTGGGAAGATAATTCCCAATTGGGAAGGATAACAGGAAATTTTAGCATTTTTAGTTAAAAAGATAAAGAAAAAAACCAGCAACATGGCTACATCTACAAATTGGCTGGGAGTAGACTAAGTGGGTGTCATTACTAAAGAGATTGGTGACAAGAAGGGAACATTTCACTATTGGGAAGGTGATTTTAGGACAAGGCTCCACCCAGAAAAACTTCCAACTTGTAAAAATTCGAGTTCAGTAGAATGAGAACACTAAAACTTAGTAAGACTATTGTTCCCTGCCCTCAAAATGACCATCTAGGAATCAGTTTTAATACTATCTACACTGTTTAGCTGTCATATCCATTTATTCCTAATGGAATATTGTGACATTTTAATCACTCTATCTTTATTATATATAATTTAACTTGTTTAATGCTATTCTTATATTTAAACAACTTTACTTCTCTACCTGTAGGTAAGAAGTTGTCAATATAAGAAAGCATTTCTACTGGAAGTGTGAGTGTGTGTGTGTGTGTGTGTGTGTGTGTGTGTGTGTGTTTGAAACAGAGCTATTGTTATTGTGCATATATACCTTAGGAGCTGTCTACATTGGTTATTGTGATAGAGTTTGTCACTGACCAGGGGCTTGCCAGAAAAGCAGGGAGCCCCAAGAACCCACCTATCTCTGTCTCCACAGTGCTGGGATTATGGATGTGTGTTACCATACCCAACTTTTTACATGCATACATGGATTGAATTCAGGTCCTCATGCTTGCAAGACAAGTTGCTTTATACACTGAGCTGTCTTCTGAGCCAGGTTTTGGAATTTGGTGTTTTATTAAAATTTGCTGAATGTAAAAAAAAGATCTTCAGAAATTAAACTTCAACAATACTACATCTTTCATTTTTGTAGCAAACACGTGCCTTTGTGAACTTAGTTATGATAATGGGTAGATTATACTGTCTCTTTTGAGAGTAACTTGACAAGCATATGTGTCCATTCTGTAGTTTCTTATGTTCCTAAAAATTAGACCTTACACACATTTCCTACTTAGTTAATCCTGAAGCAATTAAAATTTCAAGGTTGCGTTCCATAGGGACTTCGTGCTGGGTCTCTTTTATTTCCATATGGTTTTGATTTGTGCCTTTAGCGTTTCTAGGTACCTTTAGCATGGTCCCTAATAGTGAATCTCCTACACTGAGATCTTTCATAATGGGATTTCTCTCTTCTCCTTATAATGCATTGTCCAGGACATTTTCTACAGCACTAAACATTATTGGTGATACTTATATGTATTCATTTTAAACTACTTTTATCTATAAATATAAAATTGATGCAGACATATAATAATTGTTTATTGAAATTCCATGTTTTCTTCTACTTTTACCATGTAAAGTTTTACCAAATGGTATGTAAAAATCTACTGATATTATAAAATTTTCTTTTTGTCTTGTATTTAACAGACTCATTAATTAATATTTTGTTTGTCTAGCATCCAATTATACATTGATATATATTATATATAATCTGTATACTTCCTTTATTTAATCACAAGGCTGAGTGTCAACCGTGATTATAGGACACATTAACCATATATGAGAAAAAGAATCCGACAACAAGGAATCTAAAGGTCTAATTTAGCATTTTTCCTGCTTATTTACTATGATTTAATTTCTTCTAGTTCTACTTTAGCACAGTCGAGGCGAACTTTCTGAGTGCTTCGCCATGAGCTGGTAGAGCTGGTTTAGACATCAGTAAATATAATTTCTGCTGCTTCTCCGGTGTTGTTTCCCCACAAAATGATGATCAGTTTTATGTTTGTTAGAGGAGTCTTCGAAAGAGAAGCTGTTGAGAAGCAGAGATCGTTCTGCCTTCGTTCCCTGCCTTCTTCCCTTCCTCTTCTTCCTCCCAACTCTTGCCCTTTCTTACTACTTACCGCCTGCTTCTTTTATTTGTTTTCAAGGATAACAAAGTATTGCCTTGCACTGGTCTAACCTAGTCCTAACCTCTGACCTCCAGTTCCTGTTGTGGTCGAATGCATGCCCATGGGTTTGTAGTCCGTGTTAACTGACATACAGAGATCAAAGGAACGGGAGCAGTCTACAAGCATCTAAGCTAAGCACAGCAGAAAGGCAACTTTGTTCAGAACACAGCAAATAATTTTATTAAACAAAATGCAATGACAAGAGTCTATGATGCTATGCTAGGTCATGGGGAAATGAGAGAAAAGTCAGTTCAGGCATGTAAGGCAACTGCAGATTTCCAAGGAAGTCATACATGCATTTGGAGATTGTTGATAAGGTAGTGACTACTACATACACATAGAAAAAGACTTCGGAAGATGATGCTCGCAAATGGCTAGGGAAAACAGAAATGGCTGCATGGTGTCCTGGACATTTATTCTGCCAGGTATAGTTCTCCTTACTAAGTCCCTTTGTATACAGTTAATCTTAGTGATTAAGAACATTCTTTCATTGCTTGGCTTGGGCACTTACACTCCCAGATAATCATTTCTTTACTGTTCATCTGTGTACTTATTCATTCATGAATATAGGTCTTAAATTTACCAAAACCTAGTGATCATCTACTATGGGCCACTATTTGGTTCAACACGAAGCAAATCAAACTGGGTTGTTTGACCTGACAACATTCACTCTCTACTGGGAGATACAACCAGGAACCAATATTTCTGGAGTAAAATGTACTAGTAAAGGGCACAAGACAAACTCATGTGTGATATTATAGTTAACTGTATAGCTGCAGTCTCTGGTACAGATTGAAACGGAGGTCTATGAAATTGGATTTGAGCTGGAGCCTAAGGAATATGTAAGGCAAGAGTTATTGACAAACGGCTCAGCATAGGTGAAGACCCGGGCCAGAAGCACAGTGCTGGAGGGTAAGCAAAGGGAGAAGAGTTCAGGCATGATTTTGAAGAGTGAAGAAGACCTTGTGTGTCTTAGATCTTCTCAACCTTGATATTTATTTCCCTTCTCAGAAGAATTGGAAGCTCAGGCTGCATTGAACAAAAAGGGGAGACAAATGATTGCAAAGTGGTTGTAATATGCCAAAAGCATTTAGGGTTTCCAGGCTCCTACATACCTACTGTCATTTCCCTGTGTGGAATTCTCCTTTTTGGGCCTTTTGCAATGGCTATGGACCCCACTGTAATATTCGAGAACATGTATCCAGTAGTTTCTATCGGCCGGCATTTTCTTAAGAACTTTATACATATAATTTAATATTTCCACCATTCTTAATGGTTAACATCTCTCAGATCTTCAGATCACAGGAACTGAAGAAATCTGAGACATCTAATGTCCCACAGGTGTAACATCTACCACTAAGTTGGGTTTTTGGCACTACTAGAACTTTTTTCTTTCACACTAATTTGACCTTTTCTCATCTTTAATAGTTTTTGCAAGATACCCTCTTAAATATATAGGACCAAACATTTCCATGTTAAACTAGACAGCTATTTAAAACTTCCTGCATGACACATGATTTTTCAGTTTTGGATTTTTTTTCTATCTTGTTTGACATAAAAATGTAGAGAGTCAATTGTGTGGCAAAAACAATCCCATATCTATATTCATTTTAATGAAACAATTAAATATTTTAGGGACTTTTGGCTTAAAATGAAGCATCCTGAGCTGAGGTATCCATCTCTCGGAGCCAACCTGGTGAAGTTTGGAGTCACGAAATGTTGAGATGTCCATGCACTTATAACTTTTTAATTTGCATGTACTTCAAACATCAGTAGGTGAGATGGAGTTCTGCCAAGTTTGCTGTTACCAAGAAAGGGCATTGTACTTCAAATGTGTTGATGGTGCACAGTATCACTCTCCCCATACCGTATTTCTAACCATTACCCATTTGTAAATGTATTTTAAACCATGACTTTTGATCTATACTATTTTAATACAATTTTCCCCTCACCTTATACAGACAACATTTTTCAAAACAATGTGGTATTCAAAATATAGAACTACTAGTTAAATGCAGATTAATTTTTTAGCAAGAATTCCTATGCAGTAGGCAGATAGTTCCCACATCCCATTGTGATTGACAAGCCTGACATATGGAATAGTTCACAAATTCCCAGGTGACTGACAGATGGAGAATAGAAAGGCGGATAAAGTTGCCTAGAGAGCTGAGGATGATTTCATATTCAGCGGTTTTGATCAAAAGGATTCCAGATCTCACACTAAATTTAGCACCGCTGGCAATTAGTACGTGATTTATTCAGTCCTTTCATTTGCTGGTTGACAAATGGAAAACAAGCACAAAATTAAAAATAAGTTTATTTCCAGCATTTCGGATATTTAAAATGTGTGTGTCTTTGTTTGCACATAAATTAACATGAGATGAATTTATAGTGAGATTGAATCTGAAATGGAGGAGCACGCAATAAATAAGAGCGTTTTTGTGTGTCGTGCGGGCAGAACAGGTGTTTGAATTAAGAAATACTAATATGTTTAGCAGCACGGCTCCACCTTTAGCTTTGGGAGTTGATGCTTTCCTAAATTTAGAAAAGTCTTTCCACAATTTAGAGGGTTTTTTTTCCCCATAAGCTTCCCACATAGGTGACCATCTGTATGACAATATTAATGTTTTTCAGCCTAATAACAATAAAAAGTCAAAACACCCAGTCCTGCTGTTTTTGTGCATTCCGGTGTCAGCCTGTGTGCTTCTTCTGTTCCTGGGTAGCCATGGGGAAAAGGCAGCAAACTCTTTTCTTTTCCCTCTCTCAACCCACTTAGAACTGGGATCCTGAGATTTCAACCTTTTCTTGTGCTATTTTCAAGCTAGACAGTGCAAAAATTCGGTTTCCACTCCCTCTTCTCTGTCATGGAACAGCAAGATGAGTGCAACGCGCAGATAGAAACCTTCTGTTGTGTTACTGAAGTCAGAGCACAGCCATATCACATCTACAATCGAAGGACAACATGCCTGCTGAGAGCCCCTGTCAGGAATCCAGTGAGGCAGGGGCATTTAGAAGAGCACTGGGGAGATGGGGAGGCTCCGAATGAATCCAGCAAGATCTTCATTCTCGCACTGGGAAGAGTACCAGTCATGTCAGAACAACCCTCTGATTTCAGAGTAGGTGTAGCTGTTCTACCTCCTTTTCGGGAATTCACCTGGCACTAATAGAGATGCTTAGAAAGATGAATGGATTATCAAAACACATGGAAACCAGGAAGATACCTTGGAGAGAGGAACCTCAACATTCTTAATTGCACAGCTATGGCTCGTAGAGGTGACTTGACATCAAAAAGCAAACCAGGGTAAATTTCTGAGGGTGCGGAGCCAGAAAGGAAGCCCGGGAGACTGGGGACTGAGAGGGCAGATGTTTGGGTTGCTTACAGGTTTTCTTATTTGATTTGTATTCCAGGTCTGACATTCAACTTTATTTGTATTCGTTATTCACAGTGGGAACCAGAATGGTTTCTAAAATAGCATAAAATCCACTTAAATTATAATGGAAAGAATCGCGCGCAATGTGATGCTTTAATTACTGTTAAGCTAACCTTGGGATATGGGAAATGTCAATTTTCATTGGCCACATGAAGGCTGAGCCCAGGATTTAGCCTGCAGATATGTGCAGCCAGTAGGGGTGCGGCTCATGGGCACAGCCAGCCTGAAGAGTCCCCACAGTGCTTCAAATCTGCCTTTGCCTACTCCACACACACCCTGGGGCGCTATCACCTTTTTATTACTATTTTCTCCCTCCGCCAAAATGCTCTCTCCCTCACTCTCGGCAGCAGCTGAAAGACATTCCCCAGGTAAATGGCTTCAGGTATGTCATGCAGGGTCTGTGTTTTTGTTGTCGTTTTCAATTGTCCCACCCCAAGGGAAATGCCCTGAGCAGTACACCTGACCAGACAAAGATGGGAGAGTTCATAGGCAAGGGTCTCTTTGTGCTAATTCTCCTCTTTCTCCCGTGAAGCCATTAAGGGCCAGCTGCTCTCTGGTCCTCTCTATTTCCTATGCATCCTTACTGCTTCTGAGCAATCATCGACTAGCAATTCTGCATCACCCGAGACAACGTGCAACTTTCCAAAGCACAGAGCAAGCAGGAGAAGTCATCCAGATGAATAAAGAGTCAGTCTAATTCAAGAGTAGGGTAGTGTGGGGGACCTAAATAACAGCTGTGAGTTACAATTTATCCCAAGTGTGAGAATTTAATCGAGGAATTACCTGTGAGAAACACAATGCACCCATGCAGTATTTTCTGTTCATTCACAGGCATATGGATACATACATGTACATATCCTTGAACAGACATTTATGACATTGTTTCCCTCCAATTAGTCTAAACATCACTGTAATTACACATATTTTCTATTTGGGCAAATTTACCAAAAGACATCTTGAAGATATTACTACATTGCTGTCATCAAAGAACTATGCCTTGCCCTCCAAACCCATCAAAAACATTTATTACCTCATTTCCAGAGTACTCTGCTATGAGATATAGGGGGAAATATGTTTCCAATGAAGATCAGACTTATAATGAAAATAGGATGTAGCTAGATGGAAGGGTGGAAGGACAGTTAGATACACAGAAGATAGAAAGACATACAAAATGATAACCATGGACCATGGATATAGCTCTGGGCAGAACACTTTCCTAGAATTCATGGGACCCTCCTTAAATCACAGAAACATTTTAGACATGAGTGTACCTATATACCAAAGCCTTTTTAAAATAAAAATTAATCGTTTCAAATATATATAACACCATTAGAATTATTTGCTTTAAAAATTACTTTTTTAATTATTTTAAATTTTTTTTAAAAATCTGACTATTGGAAAAATATTTTTGCAAAATGTGGAAAGGAGAAAGAGAAGTCAAGACTCTCTTGGTAGGTGACAAAGGCTCTAACAAGGAAGCAAGGAATCACAAACTACTGGATGCTATTAATAAAACAAGTTTAAATTCAAAATCATTTCTTGCCTCAGTGTATGTGTATGCGTGAGTGAGTGCATGCATGTGTGCATGTCTGCATGCATGACGGGCAGCTTGCATTTGTGTGTGCATGTGCATATTTGTGTGGTGGTGGTGGTGATGGTGGTGGTGGTGGTGATGGTGGTGCTGGTGGTGCTGGTGGTGGTGGTGGTGATGGGGTGTGTGTGTATGTGTGTTTTGCTGGAAACCAAACATGGCTCCTGTGGCTAGACAAGCATTTAACCACCGAGCTAAAACCCCAGTTCTTTCTTTAAACTTTTATGAAAAATGCCATTACAAAGAAATGATAATTGTTGGAGGAGGTAGACATGCTTACCCTGCTATCAGTACTGCACAATGTTTGTATACATTGAAACACCAAGGATATCCTACAAGCAGGCATCATTTTTATATGTCAGTTAAATACACCATCACTACAGAGCTCTCCAAAAGACCATCCAGATCCTTAAAAAATACTGGTTTGGGAAAATGTTTGAACCAATACTTATTTCACTTTCCCCAATTAAGCGAAACTCTGAATAGTGTAAATACAAAATATAAATGAACAGTCTTCAGAGATTGGAAAGGAAAAGCACAGACTATCCTAGGACTGAGGTAACTGAGTACATTAACTAGTTTTGCGTTATTGTGACAACACCTAATAGTAACCACTGAGGAGAGCAAAAGTTTCTTCTTAAGCTTTAAGAAACTTAATTCACCATGGAGAGACAGCATGAAGGCATCAATACCTCCTTTAAAGGGAGTAGAAGCCTGAAGCAGCTGGTTGGCATGCAGCAGGGGAAGTAGGCATGAAACCTGGAATGACTATTATGCTCAAAATCCTATCTTAGATAACCTACCTCTGCCATCTTCTGCATATTTCCTAATGGCTGAGATTCTTTAAAACAGTTATCCAAATATGACATATGAAACTAAGGAGGACAATGGAAGTATCACAAGAAATATATCATACAGTGATGATATCCATGGGTTTTTGTTGTGATATTTAAACCTACAGAAAAACTAGACAAAAAAAATTAATGCCAACTGAAACAGAAAAATAAGCTGTCCCCAAAGCTCAATATCTTTAACTAAACAATTTAAACAGGCTAGTCTCAATGGCACACAGCTGTAATTTCATAACTTGGAAGGTAGAGGCAGGAGGATCGGGAGTTTAACGAAATTTTCAGTGAGTTGAAAACCAACCTGGACTACAGGAGACCCAAGTTTTTGTGCTTTGTTTTGTTTTTGGAGATAGATAGATAGATAGATAGATAGATAGATAGATAGATAGATAGATAGATGATAGAGAGATATGCTGCTGTGTCAATGTATACATTTATGTATGCATATATGTGTATCATATATACAACTAAATACTACATATAAGCAATATACATATTAGTTATATATACAGTTGCATATATCTAAATAATACATATAGCTACATATACATATATCTATATTTATATACAAATATATATTAGTTAAGAACACACACTTGCTGACGTGTCTTCAAAGGGTCTTCTAATAATGAAACATCAAAAGCACAATTCTTTGTTGTTCAATTCATTGAATTTCTTTAGTCATATAGCTTGTGGGGAGATTTTCAGTGAACACACATTTCATTGCTTATCAGCACAATCATACTTCTTCCTGCAATAAATATTTATTCAATAGTCTTGATATTGAATCACATGCTAGACCATTTCCTTAGGGAAGTTGTACATGCTGCAGACTTATCTCCACATATGGGTCTGTGGGTTCTGAGAAGTGAGACACATGACCTGGAGATCCGTATGAGTTTTCAGACTCAAGTTAAAACAGACTGCCCCACTCCAAACATAGTGCTATTCCCAGTCACAGGAACCTATTCGATGGCAACACACAAGAAAGCAAAATCACAGGACAGTCAGCCGGGCTTTTATAGTTTTAATCTACACCATCAAGCTTCTAACCACTGCTTGATCAGATGGCAATGAATACATAGCAAAAAGAAAAGTAATCCCTCCTCTGTCTCTGTCTCTGTCTCTGTCTCTGTCTCTGTCTCTGTCTCTCTCTCTCTCTCTCTCTCTCTCTCTCTCTCATCAGACACATATAACAGCATTGGTCCCTTCTATTGGGATGCAGGTTTGCCTCCAGAGCTGAGCCATCAACTCCTAAACACTCACTACTCACATTACATTGAGGAGTCCTTGACAAAAGCTGTATTTTGTGTTTCCTTTGCTAAGAACATAAGGAAATAAATTTTAGAATGAGGAAGTAGAAAGTAGCATTCTCGGGTTTGACAGGGAACAAAAATGGGGGCTTATACAAACAATGGCTTGGGTAATTTTACTATTTTTTTTAAAGTATCCCACATGATAATCCAATTTCTATTTTTAAGTAAAGTCAGAAAGAGGTTACAAGTATTTTTAACTACTCTCGGATTTTCATGTCAACTGCTTTTCAATGAATTTCATGATGTACAAATGTTCAGAGAGATGCAAACTAATGTGGAGGATGTAGTCATGAAGAGGTGCAGCTGAAGATGAGGAGAAAGTCACAGCGGGGAAGCAGGTCTTCAGGGAAAGAGGTGATGGATTGCTGCTCCAGTGCAGGGACCAAATCAAAAGCATGTCCTATTACACAGGGTGATGAGCCTGCTCAGTACATCTCCTCTCTGGGCAGGTGAAACTAAACTTGTTTAAATGGCATAATCCAAATTCCTGTCTGAGGAGAATTCACCGAAACAAAACAAAAAACAAAACAACAACAAAAACCAAACAAACAAAAAAATAAGGTGGGGGAGGGGAGGCACCCCACGCCAAGTTTTGTTCCCCACTGAAAATGCAGTGTGGTTTGTCAGTCTGACCAGATAAACGATCCTGGTGTGGCAGCACATGATGCATTATGAGAAATGCTACATTTTAGGAGGGGACATTCTTTGCGAAATTGTGATAAGAGTTGGAGGCGGCTCTGTGGGATATAATAATGGGATCCTACAAAGGCCAGAGAGGGGAAATGGAAAATATTCAGTGACAAATTAATGTATACCCAAAGGTTAAGAATGTCACATCCCAATAACTACACTCAGAGAGGATAAAGGTTAACATGGATAAACAAGGAGGTGCAGAAAGTAATCAGGGCATGAGAGAGGAAGATGTGAAATATGAAACACCACCTATACAGTAACAGAGGAGATTAGAGAAGGAATTCAACTGTAAAAATACATATACCTACAGAAAAGGTGAAAAAAATGAAGGGAGATTGAAGAGACGTTTAGGTAAATATCAAAACATTTTTGAAAGAACTAAGGGACAAGGGGTCAACAAGGAGACAGCAGCAGGTTGAAAGGTGGAGATTGGTAATTTATTGACCAAGTGCAGCAATCTTAAGAATTAAATGTATTCTTTCATTTATCTTTTATGAAAGAGGAGAAAGGATGAGGTGGACCCAGAAGGATTCAGCCATTCCTTAATGAAATGCTATAGATCCACCTGTATTGGTGATGAAGGTGTGAGGGAATAGGAAAGAGAAATTTCTCAATCGTGATTTCTTTTACTGAAAGGACATTAGTGGGGCTTCAGAGATGCCTCAGTGGTTAAGAGCACTTGCTGTTTTTTTTTTTTTTTTTTTTTTTTTTTTTTTTTTTTTCAGAAGGCCCAGATTCCACACCCAGCATCAATGTGGCAGCTCTCAAGTTCATGTAATTCCAGTTTCAGAGGATCAGAGTACCTCTACTAAGCTTGTAAGTACCAGGCGTACAGGTGATACATACCCACACTTTGGCAAAGGATTGCTCTCACACATACAAATAATTAATCAATCAGTAGGTTTTAGTGAGAGCATAAAATTCTGTTGTGAGAAACTCACTTCCCATTACCTTTTTAACAATCGGTTCTTTGTTAAATATTTGGTAGTAATCATGAATGAAACTGCCAAATTATAAACTTTTCATTTATGACATAGCTTTCACCATTGTTTCAATCTTAATGTTTGTTATTCTACTTGACTTTTTATTTTTTCATAATTTGATTTTGGCAAGATATGTGTTTTGAAGAATTTGCCCATTTACTTTAGGCCATCAATTTTTTGTTGAATTGTCATGTATAGTAATATCTAGTTATCTTATAAATTTCTATGGTGTCCAAAAAATGGACTTCATATATAGCCAGGCTAGCAATGAACCAATGATTTTCCTGCTTGAAATTCCCCAGGACTATGACTACTTATAAACCACCATGCCCCACCCAACCTTTGATTATTTTCGAATTATGTTATTTATGTTTAAATTGATGTACTTTGGTTGATCATATACATATACACATATATACACACACAAATATATATAGGGTTTGTCTGCATATATATTTTTGTATCATAAATATATATTAGACATACACATAATTCCATCTTAGATATATACATACTGTCTTGTATATATACAGATATGCATGCATATATCTGCATAAAATATGCACACATATATGCAGCTACTAATATGTATATTTACATACTTATATACACACAGTAAAGGGAAAACAATCTGTATGTGGAGTTTAAAGTACACAACCTCAGTTAGATTGAACTCTCCACTTGACCACAATGAAGAATCTTGTCATATATTTAAAGCCTATCTTTTCTCTGTTCAATTAGCCTAGAAGGTATTTGGGAAAGGCTGTGTGTGTCTGCCATAATCCCAAGATTCTCACTTGTGAGATCGCTGAGCCTAAAGCCAATAGAGGATTCATGCATGAATGCATAAACAAAGTTTTAAAATTAATTAAATTGAATTGTAGACCTTTGCTTTTTTATGCTCATATGTTTATATTTAGAAAACTCCCATGGACTGTCACTGTTGCTCTCCTGTTCACAGTCCCTAATTAGTGCCATGCTGGAGGATGCTGTTGGGACTCAAGGGCACAGACATCATTGGCTTATTTGTTGAGGAATGGCTCTTTTGTTGTATCTAATGAAAGTATTAACGTAGCAGAAGTTTGTGGGATCTAGCATCACTGGAGTGTTTAAATATTTATAATGCCATAGTGTTATAAAAGAGACTTGGAAAGGCCTTGAATCTTAAAGAACCCAAAGTTCTAAGGTGGGTCCCTTCAACTCAAATTGTTTGCATGCTAAGAACAACTTTTTATATGAAAAGAGCTTTAATTATTTTTAGTAAAAGTTCTTTAATTATCTTTCATAAGACACATCCAAACATATAGTCCAATTTTTACATTTAGACAAATAACTTGTAAAACAAAACAAAAACAAAAACATTCATTAGCAAATGACTAAAGGAAGGGAGTTATTTGTTGTTAACCATAATTATTATGAAAAAAAAGTGTTCTTAAATGTTCATATCTATCTTGTAACCTATATAAGTTTTGAGAATAAAAAGGAGCATGACTCTCAATTGATCAGTACATAATTCTAGAACTATAGAAGACAGAAGAGTCTTATTAAAAGTTAGTGAGTTCTGTGCCAAATTCTGACTTCTCTCTGTATTCTGGGAGAATCCACAAGCCTCTGGAGTGGGAGAGGAATGAGAGGAACCAGGAAAGAACTGAAGTATCTAGGAACTTGCAAGTAAGCCACCATTGACTCTGTGGAACAAAACACAGGAGGATTTATGGACATCATTCTTCTGGAATTAAGAGAGATTTGTTGACAAGATGAGCTGAAGCAAGGACTTATCCACAGGACCAATGATTAAACCATGAAGCATAGTTCAGAAAAATGAAAGAAAAAAAATTTACATGAAAGGAAATAAACAAAAATGTAACTTTCACCAACCTGCTTTAAGTTCACAGTGGACAAATAAAGTATCAGTGGAGACCATTGATCTAGAAGTTTGAAACACTGATGGATATACTCTTTCTATTGAATGACAATTTAATATTCAAAAGTAAATGGAAAGGAAAAAACTCATATCTTTTAGTACCATTACATTGTCAAGATGATTTCTTTAGCCATTGCTGGGCCACCAGGAAACAGAAAGGATTCTCATAAATTGGTTTAATACACTATGTTGAGTATCTCACTACTTCATGTTCCATTCTTAAGTAAATCCTCCTAATGCCACTTAGACACCAAATAACACTGGCATCAGATTGAAACAAGTCTAGACTGAGCTGTATGCTCAAATCCTGATGCCCTTTGCCCTGCCTCACTGACTCTTAAATAGGGGAGAAGGAGCCCCATAGATGTTCTGACTTATGGACTGAGAAGTGAGTCAGTGCTCACAGGCCAACTCTTGATGCCAGGAGAAGAGAGTTAATAAAGAGATTTGCCTTCTCTTCATGCTCTTTAAGCTCCCTTAGACAAATGGGATAAAACTATGGGATAAAATGATGAATTACACTTACTTGTGGTCAAGATCAGAATCAAAATTCTATACTATGGAATATCCATGTTGATAACAACTAGCCTGGGTTTATTTTCGTTCTGGCATGTGAGTGTGGCTGAATATGGTAATTTCGGTTTATTTTAACTTTTTAACATTTATCTGTATTCATGATTATGTGTTCATATTGTCCCCCACTTCCATCCCCAACTTCAGAATTAAGGAGGAAGAGGAGGAGGAAGTGAAAGAGGAGGAGGAGGAGGAGGAGGAGGAGAGGAAGAGGAAGAAGAGACGTTGGCAGCTACCATATACCAAGGCAATTTTCTTGTGCACCATACCATCACACAGGTGTTTATATGAATATATACATAAACATATTGGCCTGAGATTCACAGCTTGGAGTAAGCCAGGAATTCCTCTTTGGGGTCTGACAGTTAAGTGCTTGGAAACTGTCACTGCTGTCCTCACAAGAAGAACAAATACCTAACCAAGTGAAAACGAGCTCTCCTTAGGTCCATGAGAGAGGTGAGTTTGCAGGAGAAATACATGTTCTGGAGGCTGACGGTCTGCTGGATGAACTGGTTCTCATCTCAGGGGCAGTAAAGAGCAAGGCAGCCAGAGGCTGGCGAGGACACTTGCAGGAAACCACCTAGCAGATACTGAGCACAGTGCTGCAATGTTCCATCCAGCCTGTGTTCCTGAGAAAATCCTCTCCCATGGTGAAGGAGAAATCTACTGGAGGGGAGAGAAAGTACCCAACATCAACCAGAGCTTTCCCTTCTGAACATAGGCCTCCCCTTGGCGGGGGGGGGGGGGCGGGGGGAACACTTCACCAAAAGCAAATCAATACAGTTTCCAAAGTTGGTGCCAGACATTCTCTACCCAACCAAGTCACATCTTCCTTTTGATCTGGGAGAAATAAAAATAATAATAATACCCAACTGCAGTTCCCTTTAGCTCTCTTCATGCAGGATTCCTTAAGGCAGAGGTCCTGGACAAGTAATTAAGGGTCAAAGAACACTTTAAAATCCCCATTGCACAATCTAACTGTAGGGCTCCTGTAGAAACCATAGCAGATAAACCTGAAAGAACTGCCAGGCTTGACCTCATTTGAGGATTCGCTGGGGAACACCACAACAGAGAGAGTGAAAATAAACACATCAGAGGGGGTCTCAGCCTCTTCCATAACATCTATAACATGTCCAGAAGAGCCTAAATCCTAGTCAGATATACATGAAACCTGCAATAACAGCCCATTTGTTCTATTTCTTTATATACCAAACTATTAGACTTTCTAACAACAATGTTATAAAGCATGATAAAAGGCAAAAACCTCAGCTGAAGAGACAAGTCTCCAGGTGCTAATGGAACAGGAGGACTGTATGCAGGAATGGATGGACGACCCAGCTCAGAAAGGGGAACTCTGGGGAAAGTCAGTTACTTTCCAGCAGTGTGTTCCTGAGGCTTCCCAGGAGGTGAGGAATCAAACACCCTTGCCAAGGCATCCTCACCGAGCAGCCAGCTATAGCCTTTGCTGATGGATTAGAGTCACGGGCCTGTGCAGGCATGGTGTCTATGGTGGGAAGAGTCCCCATGAACTAAGACAGTCCCTCATCAAGATCCAGGACACGGGCAAGAGGGAGAGATGCAGCCCTTCCTTCCCATTTGCAGATCCAGCGGGAGGTGTGGTGAGCTTGTTAGCACATCCTGTGCCTGTCTGGGCAGGGTAGATGAGCTGTTGTACAGACAAACACGAGCAAAGGAGCAATGGAGCGATGATGTTTCATAGACCCTGCAGCTCCGGAGCTGACCCATCATAATGGCAATGAAACCTGAGCCATTTCCAAAGTAGTCTAATCAAGAGCTATTGGGACCGCCAGCTAGCAGAAGGAGCAGGGCAGGGTGAGAGACAGAGTTTTTACTTTCACATAGCTGCAGGAGCAGCCAAGATAACCCCATGAAGCACTGACACACTTCTTAGGTATCTGGCACAGATTTCTGAATCTATAAGAGAGTCAGAAAGGGCCATTCGCAAAGGAAGAAATAAGAACAGCTAAGGCCAAAGATTGCATGAACAATTGTCTTGCCCTTTCTCCCCCACTCTCTCCATCTAATGAGGAGTAGCATTCCTTGAAAAGGTAATAGCCCTCCAAATGATGCGTCAAGAAGCCATTTGCAAATGTTGTAGGATTTAATCGTGCTAATAGCTTCATAGGAGGTATAATCCTTTCTTATACTTACAGATTAGATGACTGAATTTGAGGGAGTCAGTGCCATATCTAAGGTTTCATAGCCAGTGCAGCTTGAGTGTGGATACTTGGCACTGTCTCATGTTTTTTTGGGATATAGCACATTGCATTTATATGGAGGATAAATTTATAACATTAATGGATCTCACTCTAGTTGAAATTCAATATTCTGAATTTATGTATTGTATACAACTTGTATACAATACATAATGTATTGTCCCATGGTCAATGTCTCCCTGTGCCTTGAGACTTTTATATCATAGATCAAAAGTTGCATTGTTTCCAGGGAGAAGGACAGAAATGGAAGGTAGGGAAAGAGATATTTTGATTGAAGGAGCCATTATGGAGCTAGCAAGAAACCTGGCAATAGAGAAATTCCCAGGAATCCACAAGGATGACCCCAGATAAGACCCTAAGCAATAGTGGAGGGGGTGCTCAAACTGGCCTTGCCCTGTAGTCAGATTGTTGACTATCTTAAATGTCACCATAGAACCTTCATCCAGCAACTGATGGAAACAGAGGCAAAGACCCACAGTGGAGCACTGAGCTGAGCTCCCAAAATACAGTTGAAGAATAAAAGCAGTGAGAATATCAGCAGAAAGGTATAGACCATGATGGGGTCTACAGTTTACCTGAGCTAATCAGAGCTGACCAAATCCAGCCAGACAGGGAAGGACCAGCATTGGACCAAACTAGACCCTCTGAATGTGGGTGGCAGTTGTATTGCTGGGGCAGACAGTGGGGGCCACTGACAGTGGCACCAGTATTTATCCCTACTGCTTGTACTGGCTTTTGGAATCCATTCTCTTTGGATCAATGATAGTGAAGGTCTCTGTTGAAATATGGAGCGGCGGCGGGGCTGCGTCCCCAACACCCCGGCCGCTTGGCTAGGTCATGCCCGAAATAACAACACACAAACTGTATTCATTTAAGAACTGCTTGGCCCATGAACTCTAGCCCTTACAGGCTAATTAAACCAATTACCTTCCTCCATCAGGTCTCGGTCCTTTCTCAAAGCAATGTGCCTTACCCTCTGGGAAGGGGCTGGGAGTGAAGGGGAAGGTGGAGGAAACTGGAGGAGGGGAGGAAGTGAGAACTGGGGTTGGTATGTAAAATAAAAAATGATAGTTTGTTTTCTTTTATAGTAAAAGAAAAAAGATAGTTTGATTTTTTTTTAAAAGTAAAAAAGAAACTAATCCATAACTACTTTTTTGATTAGTTGTTATGTGTGTGTCTGTGTGGCTAGTTTTAGAAGCATTTAAAGGGAGGGAACGTCTTTTCAGCAAATTCCTTCATGAGATTCACTTGTAGAGTGTTTTCTTAATTAGTGGTTGATGGGAGAGGGCCCAGCCCATTGTGTGTAGTGTCATTCCGAACTGGTGGACCAGGGTTCTATAGGAAAGCAGGTTGAACCCACAAGGATGACCCTAACTACGACTCCTAGAAATAGTGGAGAGAGTGCCTGAACTGTCCAACTACTGTAATCAGATTTGAGACTACCTGTGGTAAGAGCCCACTTGTACGTTCCCGGCTACTCAGCCCCAAAATAGTCACATAGAAAACATATTATTTTCAATACTGTTTGGCCAACAGCCTAAGCATATTTCTGACTAACTCATATCTTAAATTAACCCATATCCATTAATCTGTGTATCACAATGAGGCTGTCGCTTACTGGGTAAAGTTACTGCAAGCTTTATTTCTTAATTATATATTGCATTTTAAAATGAGCTGCACAAGCACAATACCTTAATCAAATCATAAATACATATACACAGTATAGCAAAATTTACCTTAAATTTGTATCAGTAGACCAAGATCCATACCAATGCAAATCTCTAGCATATCCCCCTTTAAATGTAAATAACATTCACAAACAATACTTGGTAATGTGGGTATAGTTCTCTCCAAACAAGTACCTGCTGTTTGTTGGACAAAGTATTTTGGGGGGATATTCATGGCAACTTTTCAGGGAGTCTTGGACCTTCAAACCACATTAGTCTAGAAGGATTCCACAGGCTCTCATCCTCTGTGAAAACAAAAGAATTACCTCTTTTCCAAAGACCCATATTTTGAAATCACGATATCTTTAAAGTATATATGTTGTTACTCTTGTAGTACCTGAAACAATATTTTTTTAAATTAGCTTCTCACTGAGCATCTGGAAAGAAAGCATTCTGAGCAACATCATTAAAAACAGTTCTGATACAGCACAGTCACTACTATGTATCATAAAGCAGGGACAAGCTATTTTACATTCACAGAGGTATGATATGGTTCTGTTCTACATCTACAATACTAGAGGATACAATTGAAAGGGCAGGATTTGAGACTTGATTCTACTTTTCCAGCAGAGGGCCCAAAGGATGGTATCGACACAGCTTTGTAGAGAAACATACACTTAGATACAATTTCCTCCCACTATTGGCACAGCTGTAATGATTCATTCTTTCCATGAACATCAGCTGAAAACATTATTAAAAGAAAAAAGAAAGAATTCTCCTAAAACAAAACCCGATAACCACTGGATTCATATGAAGATAACCTAGTGGAGACAAACAAAACCTCACCTTACCAACACTTTATCAAATGTGTTATGCTTGAAAGGTGAGCCCTCCAAGGAAAGAAGGAGATGCCAAGTAATGCTTCAAAGCTTCAGAACTGTGCCATTTTCTGGGATCTTGTTTTTTACTTTTTTTTAAAAAAAAAATGGAGTATGTTGGTTGTCTTTACAATTTAGTTCAAATGACTGCAGAACCTGGAAAATCTGTTTCTGCTATTGATGCATAACCTACTGCTATTATTGGTATATATGTATATATTTTGGAAACTTTAGCTGTGCTGTCAACTTTGGAAAAAATTATCCCTGTTTACCAGGTTGAGTGGACATTGTACAGAAATTAACTGCCATATTGGTCTAGAAATGTTGAACTTAATTTTTTCCAATTGTGCAGGGGTAATGCAGTATATTAAGTATGTAAGTTCTAATTTATGTGGGTTTGATTACAAAACTAATAAAGTGTTCTCTAAATAATGAAAAAATAATAAAGTATATATATTGGCTTAGCTTAGCAGTCCCCAGATTCAAACGTCTTTCTGCAGTCAAAAAATTCAAAGAAAACATAATAGTATACATAATCCAGACTCTCTGTGTATATTCCATCTTTACATGGCTTATTTTTAGTCCTTTTAATCCTTGATTATCTGTACTCTGTCACTTTAAAAACTTTACCTTTTTCTAAAAAAAATTACTTCTTTTTATAACTGTCTATATGTTTTTTATTTTCTCTTCCAAGCCTAAATACATTTATCCAACACTGTTACCCATTTAGAGGTCTTTCTCATCTGAATTTGTCTTTATTGTGTATCTGTAATTCTTTTCTGACCAGGAATGCATCTTAAAATGATAAGCATTTCTTCAAAAACCTAAGTAATGGCATTGCTAAGGCAAATATATTGCTGTCTGCTTTCTCTGCCCAGTCCGACGTGGTGGAGGGCTGTTCACTGCCTGTGAAACTGCTGGGTGGGAGCCGATATGTCCTCACCACATCAACTCTGTTAACCAGTTGGCCCATGCTGCCACCAAGTAACTTGCAGCACACTGCCCATAAACACCATTTAAATGCTCAGCCTCCTGAAAGAACCAGAGTTCGCACTGGCAGCACAGCCCAGAAAGCCGCCATTCCAAAATCATGTGGATTCTTTTCTGCTACCTCTGAATCAGGAAAACTCTTAAGAGAGCTGCATGCCTACAATAAAAAAAAAAAAATGTGGCTAAACTTTGTTTTTCTGTGTCTAGAATTTCTTTCCAAGATTTCTCAGGTTTTACATGATTTAGTTGGACATGTTGGCACCAATTTGTTGTAAGACCCTGCCTGTTTGTTCCTGGCTACTCAACCCTGAAATAATCATCCAGAAATCATATTATTTGCAATACTGTTTGGCCAATAGCTTAAGATATCTCTGGCTAACTCATATCTTAAATTAACCCATCTTCATTAATCTGTGTATCACTGTGAGGCTGTGGCTTACCAAGAAAAGTTCAAGCATCTGTCTCCAGTGGGGCTACATGGCTTCTCCCTGACTCTACCTTCTTTCTTCCAGCATTCAGCATAGCTTTCCCTGCCTAGTTCTGTTCTGCCCTGCTATAGTCTCAAAAGAGTTCTTTATTAATCAGTGATAATCACAGCATACAGAGGGGAATCTGGCATTAACTACCTTAATTGCCATGAGAGACTCTATCTAGTAACTGATAGAAGCAGATGCAAATAGCTACAGAAAGGAACTACAATGAGTTCTGAGAGTCTAGCAGAAGAAAATGAGGAGGGAATGTGTGAGCTGAAGGGGAGGAGGTCACGATGCAGGAACACACAGAGACAGCTGACTTGAGCTTGCAGGAGCTCATGGATACTGAACCAGCGATTAGGGAGGGAGTCTGCATGGGTCTGGCATAGGCCCTCTGAAAGTGGGTGACCATGGTGTAGCTTGGTCTTGTGTGCTGTGATTGCCATTAATGAATAAAGAAACTGCCTTGGCCTGTTGATAGGGCAGAACTTAGGTAGGTGGGGAGGACTGGACTGAATGCTGGGAGAAAGAAGGGTGAAGTCAGGAGACACCATGGATCTGCCACTGGAGATAGACATGCTGCAACTTTGCTGGAAGGCCACGACCTCTTGGTGATATATAAATTGATAGAAATGGGTTAAATTAAGATGTAAGAGTTAACCAATAAGAAGCTAGAGCTAATGGGACAAGCAGTGATTTAATTAATACAGTTCCTGTGTGGTTATTTTGGGTCTAAGCTAGTTAGGCAGCCGGGATGAACAAATGGGCCCTCCTCCAACATGGTCTTTCAGTGAGGATTTTAACAGTGAGAGCAGGACCTCTCCCTATGGCTTAGCTGTCTTTTGGTAACCTGTGTCCCATCCTGGATTATGTGGCCCCACCTCCTTATAAGGGGAGGAGCTTGGTCCTGCCTCAACTTGATGTGTCCTGTTTTGTGCAAGTCTGTGGGAAGCCTGCATTTTTCTGAATAGAGATGGAGAAGGAGTAGATAGGGAGGTGGTGGATCAGCAAGGGGAGGGAACAGGAGGATAGGATAGAGGGGAAACTGGTTGGTATGTCAAATAAATGAAAATAATGTTATTTAAATAAAATAAAAAAAGAAAGCAGGCTGAGCCAACCACTGAGATCAAGACAGCAAGCAAAACTCTTCCATGGCCTCTGCATCAGTATCTGCTCTCAGGTTCCTGCCCTGTTTGAGATCCTGCCCTGACTTCCTTTAGTGATGGAGAATGATATGGAAGGGTAAGCCAAATAAACCCTTTCTTCCCCAGTTTTCTATTTGCCATGTTGTTTCATCATAGCAATAGTAACCTTTAACAGCATATATATATGAATATATATATATANAGCATATATATATGAATATATATATATATATGAATATATATATTCCTAAATATAACCTACTCACTTTGTATACTGTTACATCTATGTATGTTTTCAAGTTTGACCATTTGGTAATGGAAACCCAATTGGTTTTCTCTTCCCTAAGGAAGACTATTTCTCCTGCTCCAAGCATTTCTTACTAACCTGAATTTCTTTTTATAGGGTTGAGGCTTTGGGGGCCTTCCCCCACTCACTTTGGCATGTGTATTAGTGTTGTGCTTGTCCAGCTCATATTTAGACAGTCATGCTGGTGAGACATTACAAGTATAGCTTCTGACATTACTTAGTGTAGCTCTTCCTAACAGGGAAATTCATTTCAACACACAGGGTCCAGGGAAGTTTGAGAGATTGCTGATAATTGCATCCACTCTTTATAGGACTTACAAACATATCATACATGGTTAAAAAGAACATAGTGCCATACATGATACAAAGTTAGCCTTCATGTAAATCCACCCTTGATTTGCAAAGCAGTAAAATCTTGAAACCTCACTGACTATCCCTTGTGTTTCTCTGTCAGAACAGAAATGATGGTACCAGTGTAAGATGTGCCAGGAATTTTTTGGGCATTGAAGGGAAAGCAAGACATGTACATATTGTGTAAAAGTTTCAGACTGGGAGAGAGGAAACACTTAAATTTGTGTTGAGAACAGAGACATTTGTCACAATCTCTACCAAATGTATCTATCAAAGCCACAAATAGGATTGACACAAAATCCAAGGGCAGAAGACAGACATGACTCTGCTTGCCTCTAATCTCAACATTTGGAAGGCGGAGACAAGAGGACTATAAATTCATATGCTCAATATAGTAACACTGTATCCCCCACAAAAAAAAAACAGTCAGGGAATCTCCATTTTGCTGATATGAATATAGGGAGTCAGTTTGTACATTGTTAAAATTTAATATATACATTCATACATATGTGCATTTAAATTCAACCTTTTTAATTTTTCTCTCCTAGCATTTAAATTATCTGTAAGTAAAAATCTGCATATAATAATAGATATTCTTGTATAGATGGGCTCGCATGTGTGTTTTCACATGTGTGTGCATATGGAGGACAGTGGTTGAAGTTACTTTATTGCTCTTAATGTTTCTTTACTGAGGTAGGGTCTTTTCATCAATCCAGTGATCCAGGGTTCCTCTAATTCAGCTAGCCAGCTTGTCCTATATGCCCTCTGTCTCCAGTTCCTGAACCCTTGGAGTAGCCGTTTCCTCTGAAATTAAAGACTTCTCCATCTTAGAGTCAAACTTCTTAAGACATGACATACTCTGGGAAGTGAAACAGCACCATGTTTTAAGTGGAGTTGAAATAATACAGGGAAGATCCTTAAGACAGGCAGTGAACAACTCAAAATAGCTTCAGGAAGTCCCTGAAACTAACCAGATTAACTCGGCTTCCCTGCCCAAGAATATAAACACTGAAGATGACCAAGAGTCACTTGCAGACAAACCAAGCTGCAAAGAGGACTCTCAGACATGCGCAAAAGCCTGGGAGAAGAAGACCAGTCAAGCCGCCAAAGAGAAACAAAAGCCAGTTGAGCTGCTGGGAAATTCGTATCAACTGATTCAATGAAAGGGCATTCTCCAATACATTGAACGTACTGCAAGCTGTGCAGTGTGCTCCAGGTTCCCAGTCTCTATCACCCTTGCTGGGAAGGGTCTCTGGTGATGCAGCTGTCACACTGAGTCATGTCTGCTGCTGTTAGTAACCCCTCACCAAAATGCCTGTAAGTAACCCCAATAAAACTCATTGGTTCACTGAGTTGGATATAGGGTGTATCTGTCCTTCAGTGTGTCATTTGCCTCCTGTCTTGAAAGTGTGGACATGTGTATATTGCCTCTCCCTAGGAAAAAAAAAAGCCTGCCTCACAGCAGTCACCATGACCTATTGACTTTTACGTGGGTGCTGGGGATCTCAACTCCTGTCTTCATGCTTATGTGGCAAGAATTTTATCCACTGAGCCATCTGCCAGCCAATACTGTGAGCTTTAAAGAGAACACTGCATCATTAGTACAGTGCTGAATATATTTCCTTCTCTTGTTTTTTGGCTCATCACAATATTTGTCAATGAAAATTCTCAAGACAGGACTGACACGGCACTGGTCAATGCCTCAGAAACAATACTGGGTGAAATAGGAATAGCGTAGAGCCCTGCTTTATTTTTAAAGCAGAGCCAGCCTCAGCCACCCCCGCCATCAACTGAATGAAAGTGATCAGCATATGCTGGGGAAAAATGCATATGGTTTTCAATTCCCACCGATGTCACTTCTGAAGCACTTGGCACACGACTTGTGAGACCAGGAGGCTGTTATTTGGTTCTCCCCATTCTGGAAATTACAGGGAGAAAATCACAGGCTGGTATCAGGTGTCCAACTCTTCATCTCAAAGGGCGAATCATAAAACTATTATAAAAAAAATGTATCCTGCTGCAGTGACAGCTGTCATCCCAAATCTACCCAGTGCAAAGCTGGAGTGACAGTCATTAATGTCTTAAATGTGAGATTAGGTTGTGGTGTTTAATGGCATGAATGTGAAACTTTTAAAAAGTTATTAGAAGTAAGAAAAGAAACCACCCTGCTGATAATGGAAAAAAACAGCCTAGGGATATGAGGTCATTTAAATAATTAGGCAATATTTTGCATATTGATAGTATTGTGTGACTCTTGTGTGTCTTGACAAGTTATGAGTAGGCAGCCTTTAAACTGAAGGGACACTCACTTTGGTATTGTTCCTTTGCAATTGGCAGATTTGCCCTTACTTGCTGTTTTATAAAATGTGCAAAGAAGCACTATGACGAATAAGACACTTGGAAATGCAATGCATAAGAACATATTTTAGATGAAAGGAGAGCTGAAGCACACAGTGAAAATAAGTTTTGAACTTCTATTTCCATAGCCAGTTTGTGGAAGAGGGGCTAGAACTTGAACATCCAGTTTTTCCTTGGTAAAAATGACTCAAATATTGCTTGGGTAACTGTGCCATGGTCTTAATATTTTTGTCCACAGATTTTTTTACTATGATTTATGCTATTCTAGAATTTTATCTACAAAACACTTCCCTTGAATTAAAGCAGAAAACTAAATTTTGAAGGCATGTCCTCTCATTTGGGAATCCCATAGTTCAGAAACTACAAAACTAAATCTCCAAATGGATTCTCATAAAAATCAGTCCCAAAGAAACATGAAACAGCAGTTAGGAGAAGCTCCCTCTTATTTCAAAGTGAGCAACATTAGAATGCTATAAGATCAAACAAAATAAAACAAAAAAGTTAAAGCAATATCCCACAGAGTAATAGAGCAGAAAAAAATATCATGAAGGAAAAAAAAATCAAATAACATTGAGCTTCCTCACCCAATAGCTTCCTCAGAATGCTTTCTCATTCTTTCAATGATTGAAGAAATCATTCATAACTCAAGGGGTCACTGACTTCTGTGATCCAAATGTTTGCTTCCCCCAAATTTCTATGCCCAAATCCAAACATTAGAGGCGATGGTACTCAAAAAAAGGATCACTGAAAGGCAATTAGTTCTCAGAGATAAAGTCTTCATGAAGAGTATTGGCACCTTTATAAAAGAGGCCCCAGAGAGCACTCTTTCTTTCTCTCTCTCTCTCTCTCTCTGTATTAATCACCTTTGCCTCACCATGCAAAAATACCTGAGGCAATTACTTTATAAAGGGGAGAGATTTATTTAGCTTTCATTTGGGAGATTCAGATTCAAAATTAGGCAGCGGCAGTGGTTAGAACTCTGATGAGGAAAGTAGATAACAATGGTGGAAAATGTGATAGAGACAACTTTCACATTTGCAGCCAAGATGGAGAAAATAAGTTGCAAAGAGTCCCTCAGTTTGTTTCAGGGTGTTCTCCCAGACACCAAAGCCCTTGGCTGTTGTCGAACAGTTCTTTTGTATACTGTGAAGATGGTTCTGTTTAACCTACTCTGCCTAAGGCACCTTCTGATTGGTTCAGTAAAGAGCTGAATGGCCAATAGATAGGCAAGAGAGGATAGGTGGAATTTCTAGACAGATGGGAACTTTGGGAAGGAATTTGAGATGTGGGGGATTTGAGGGGATACACAGAAGATGGTACTAAAGAGAGGTACCGAGTCACCCACAAAACATAGATTAATATAAATGGGTTAGTTTAACTTTTAAGAGCTAGTCAGGAGGAAGCCTATGCTAAGGCCAAGTTTTTATACATAAGAAGTCTCTATGTCATTATTTGGGAGCTGTCAGTACAAATATGATCTGTAACACCTGGCATAGTGTACACACTCCTAAAGGTGAAAGCACTCCATCAGAATATTACAACTCAACTTCATATTCAACATTCAAATGATAAGCACACCCATCCATAAGATGAGGAACCAGTCAAGAGTTGATCATATATAAACCCAACTATGGATCCTCACTGGACAAATCAAATATACCCTTCTTCTGAAGTTTCTAGCAATGCAAGTTGTGAGAAAAAAATTCCTTTTGGTGCCGAAGCATCAGATCATAATAGCTAGAGCGAGATGAGACCGACACTCACCTCCTTGAAATGCTGTTATCCTACCAGTTTCTAGAAAGTAGAACTGTGTAAAATGGGTACCATGACACAGGAGAGGAGAGGAGCTTGGGGGACCTGGACAGACAGTATTCCTGACATAAGCAGACCCATCCCTTTATCATTTCTCCCTTCTAGAAACCTACTGCTCACTCTGTTTCCAGCTGGCTCTCTTGAGTTGATGAGTTAGTTGCTGGGAAAAAAAAAGAACCATATTCTGTTATCTCTACTGTGATCTCTGAATTAGGGCACTTTGAATGAGGCCTCTGTGGGGTCTGATTGCACGGGCTGTGTAAAAGCAACTCGCTCTAGCAAACCTGCCCATTCTGTGAGAGTCTGAGGAATAATTGGCTAATGAGAGAATGATTGCTTTGTTCAGACATGATTACTGAAAAAAAATGTTTCATCCATATGTTGCTAAATAATAGCAAACTCTCCAATGAAGGGGCGGGGGATGATGATTAGAGGAAACAAGATAGGTCAAGAGAATGCTTCCCAATGTGGTAGTAGAAATTTGTTGAGTAGGCCAACTCTAAGCAAGTATAGTATTTTATTGTACTAGAGGAAGTCTGCATATGTCTAATGGGGTTAGAGTATCAGTTGCAAAAACAAAATACTGGCTAGGACTCTTTTTCTTTTGAGTCAAAGAACTGTGCTTTCTCTTGCTATGGTATACATCTATAAGAACCTGCTCCTTTCCTCGTAGTCTCTGTGAAGCCTAACATCATTCTAGTTGTGGTTTAAGAAGAACAAAGTTATGTGTTGGTATTTCTTCATAGTCTCCAACATGTTAAATTAAAATTTAGTCATTGGAGCTGACCACACCTAACTAGGATCCTAGCAGAGGATACCGGATTCCAGAGAATTGTCAGATTTACTATTTTAAGGTATTTAAGATGTGAAGTGACTACTCAATGCCTTACAGCTTTCTCAAAAAATCATTTAAAGCCAAACAGAAAAACAGTTGTTTTTGACGTTGAAATTATTCTGGTCTCCACAGTTGATAGTCACAGAGCACATTATTCTTGTGGGAAGAACACTTTACTATTCTTTCCAAAGGCTCCCTCGACTCATGAACTACCAAACAGAACCATAATACTTTACTTTTAGTCCCCCCTCCCCATGTAAGGCAATGTCAGTGTGGGCTCCTCAAATTTTTGCATGACATACTGTTTTGCGATATTTAATTATTTATCACTATCGATGTCTGAGCCACCAGTCTGTGACAGGAACTGAAGTTTGTCATCAAAGAAAATTTTTACACACCCATTCAAAGAGCAAAGCACTGTGGGTACTCATTCAGTGCTGACAGTCTTCCGGTTTATGGCAGTTTACAGAGCAGAAGTGGGTGTTCCAGGATTTGATGAATGACAGGCGTTCAGGTGAGCAAAGGCACTGCTTGTGTGAAACAGAGCATCTGGCATCTTGAAGAGATAGCATTCAACATGGCCAGAATGCAACCATGTGGAATTGTTATGTGCCATACATGAGACAGGAAATGGTTTCTGAAGCCGAGGACAACAAGAATGAGTTAAAACATAATTCAGAGGCCGTTGGTGTTTAGCCCCCAACAGTTGCCATGTGATTCAACTGAAGAAAGAGAGAAGAGAGGAGATCCATGCCAAGAGAACCTTTATATCTAAAATGTGAACATAAGAAAAAAAAAGATTAATTTTGCAAAAGAAGAAAGAAGCTAAGGACTCAAAGAGTATATAGAGAAAAGAGCATCCATCCTGTCACCGGATTTGAGAATATTGTAGGAAATGAGGTTCAAGACAATAACAGAGAGTGGCGACACAGAAGAAACACAGAAAAGAGTCCATAGTTGCAGACATCTCGATGACTGCTATTATTACTTTTTAAAGAATCTCGAGACTGACTCCTAGTATATTTGGTGTGCTTCCTATCAGATATAACAGCATTTGAGCTCTGCTGCCCCTAAGAAAACAGTAATTCTGACTAAATGTTTGTTCTTGCCATCCAGTTATTCTGCCCTCAGTCCAGGGAACCTATAGAATTGTGTGTGGTGATATTTCAGGCCTGAATGAGTTCTTGATTTCAAAAGGTCCTTTAGCAATTCTGGCCACTTTAGAAGATGCTTCATGGGAGGAAAAGGAGACATTCCTGTTTAGCTTCACCACATCACAAATTCATTAACCAAAGGAGTAATTCACAGTACTTTAAGACAATATCTGGAAAAGGTGGCCACTGTATGTGGATGCTGTTAAATAAGTTGGAATATATAAGAGGAGAGGATGTATAGGTTTGTGAAGATTCAGGAGTCTTGAGCTTAGTTTTAAAGTAAAACTTTGAAGAACAAAAGACTGAGCAGACAGGAGCAAGCTGATGTATTGTTCAGGCAGTGAAAGACAGAGGCAAAGTGGTGATGGGATGGAAGCCAGAGCACTGTCAGGCCACTTCCCATTGCTATGACAAAACACTCAGTTTTTGAAAGAAGAGATCTTTTCTGGGCCTGAAGTTCCAGAAATATTTTTCTTTTCTCTCTCTCTCTCTCTCTCTCTCTCTCTCTCTCTCTCTCTCTCTCTCTCTCTCTCTCTCTTGCTATGGGTCTGGGATGGCACAGTAAACCACAGTGAGAATGTGTGGCAGAGAAAAATTGACCATCTCAAGTTTTCAACGGTCAGGAAACAGAGATAAAAAAGAAGGGTATTGGTCCTAGCATCTCCTTTAGAGACACATCACAAGGGCCAGATGGTCTTTCCACTTGACTTCATCTGCTCAGGGTTCCATTTTCTCTCAGTAACAATCCAGGCTGGATGCATAGCTTCCAACCCATTGACCCCTAGAAGACCTAGACCATTGCAATGTGGAACATTATTAGGACTAGTGGTAAAGAATAAGTCAGTGTTGTGTATTTAAAAGAAACATGAGTAGAAAGTAACTATTGTTAATGTTTTTTATTAATTTTAAATGATGATAGATAATGTTTTTTTAGAATCATGGTGTATGTAACATATAGTATATTTTTGTTTATCACTCATTGATTTTTCCAAAGCATAGTCTCCAGTTGAGAGAAGAGGGTGAATAGAAGGGCCAGAGTAAGATAAAATAGATTAACACAGAGTAAAGTGTATGGAGTGTGTGCCGGCTAATGTTAACTTATTAAAATAATTTTGAGAAAACTCATGTTATCCAATGAGAAAGCTAGACCATAAAGAACTCCTTTCATTGCTCCACAAATGAAGGTTTCGGGAATTATTTCTGGGGAAGATTCCTCAAACTCTAACTTGAAGCAACTATCAAATCTCTTCAAGCGAAAGCAGTAGAAGTTGGGTAAACTTAAATCAACCTAGGAAGGGAGCGCACACGACCGGCATTAGCTCATATCTGCTCGCCACTGGATTTTATGTGACCTGTAAGACAATGATGTTTTCATATTTTAAAGAATTGGAGAAAATAAGAAAAATGAGATTTATGTTTTGCATTAGGTTGAGATTTATGGAATCCATATTGTAGTGTCGATAGGCGAGGTTGTAATGGCACGCAGCTGCACCTGGAGTGTGACTTTATCTCTGTGTACACTCATTCGGTGACAATCAAGGCAAATGTCTGCATTGGAGACTGTATAGCTTGCAAAGCCTTAAATATTTACTATTTTTCTGGCCCTTTATGGAAAATTTTGGCAGCCACTGAACTAGAAGTCTCTTTACTTTTCCTTTCCTCTAGCTTTGAAAGATGTTTATTTTCTTACATATAGGTTCCCATGGAGGCAAGCTGTATTAACATTAACATGTGTTAAACATTGAGACAATTTTTTTTTTAGAAAAAGGAATAGCAATTTTTGATGGTTATTGATTTTCTCTGTTTCTGAAAACACTTGGAAAAGAACCAGATTTTTCGTTTGTGTCTACCACTGGGTTGGGATCTCCTCAACAGTTGCACAGACTGCAAGCATATGCTCTTGGTGGAAACATTTTTTGAACCCATTTCACAAGCATTTGTTAAGCTATGTCCGAGACATCGGGAGAGCAGCAGAGGGAAGGACTGGGCCCTGTCATTGCAGAGGGTGTACACTTGGAGTAAGGGGCAAGCTTTAATGGAGTAAATTGGTAAGTCAAATAAATTAAGATTATGGAAGGTGCTGTGTGAAAGAGGAGGGTGAGTAGAGAATGGTTCAGTTGGGAGGTGGGGCTTAGGGAGGAAGGTTAAGACTCTGAGGAAACAATTCTTGCCCCAAAGTTGATGAACAAAGGGAAGTAACCATGCACACAACCCAAGAAACATGACCTGATAAAAACCAAAGGAAATGTGACATCTACCATTCAGTGCTACTGTGTGGTCTCTGCGATGGAGCAAGGGGGGGTGGATGCAAAGCAGAGGGAATTGGGAAGAGTGAATAGAAATCGAGACAGGAGAAATAAACGTACATAGAGACAGGAGTCAATGTCTTTACATCATCATCAGGAGTCTGAATTTTATTCTGAACACAATAGGAAGTAGGTGGGGGCAGTGGCGGGTGAGAACATGTTCAAAAGAGCCATCTGGGTACCACGTCTCTCTGCACCAATACTCTAGTTGAAAGTGTGTAATCACAGACTACCAGGGGTAGAGAAGAAGTAGGCGGGAAATGGCAGATGCCGGGTCCCAGCAGATGGTAAGAAGCAGGAAAGTATGAGTTCTGTTTTGGAGATGAAACTGGAAGTCTTGAATGTGAGTTATAAAAAGAAAAATTAAGAAGAGTCTGTGTTTTGAAAATGATCCCAAGCCTATTGAAAGTCCATAAATTGAGATGAAAATTAACCTAGGGGTGAGAAAAGTTAGCCCTGGTGATGTCTAAGCAGCTCAAACTGAAGAATGTTGAAGGTACAGAGTGTCACAAATTAGAAAGGCAACCATCAACTCTGTGTCTTGTGTTTTCTTATACAGAGTAGATGTATATAAGTATTGACATCATCCTTCGCAATGATCGGTGGACATCTGCCAATATTTGGTTCGCACTATATGGACAATTGAACAAATTTTTAAATGCATCTACCAAAAACAAATTTCAAAGATCCCGTGAAAGATTATAAGGACAACTACACAATCTAGCCTAGTGGAAACCCCTTTTCAAATGTTGAAAGCCACAGAGTGGTCTGGATTTGCACACAAAATATGGCTAGACAGGCATCTATTCTCTACAAGGGCTTCAAGTGTGCTTTTTATCTTTTCTGGAGCTTGGGAGGAGTTGAGATTTGATAATAAATCAATTTTTGTTTCTGACTTAGGATTTCTTTAAGGTGTGATAGATTATGATAGATGGTAGATATATAGATAGATGGTATGCATATATATATGTATATATATATATAGAGAGAGAGAGAGAGGAGAGCTTGATTTTTTTATTATTTTTTATGTATTTTAGATATCATCCAGTTTCCCTTCCCTATTTTCTTCCTGTTCCCTCCCCTAATCTTTCCATCTACCCCACCACTCATTACTCCTCCATTAGGAAAGGGGCAGACCTCCCATGGGAGTCAACAAAGCATGGAATATCAAGTTGAGGCAGGACCAAGCTCCTCCCCCTGCATCAAGGCTGGCTAAAATGTCCCAGCAAGGGGAACAGATTCCAAAAAGCTTGCTGATGTGCCAGGGACAGGTGCTAATCCCACTGCTAGGGGTTCTACAAACAGTGGTTTAAAATAAAATGACATCATGAAATTTGCAGGCTAATGGATAGAACTAGAAAAAAAATCATCCTGAGTGAGGTAACCCAGACCCAGAAAGACATTCATTGTATGTACCCCCTCGTAAAAGGATGTTAGATATAAACCAAAGGATAACCAGGCTATCATCCACAGCCCCAGAGAAGCTAGGTAACGAGGAGGATCCTAAGTGGGGATCATAGCAGTGGAAGCTTGAATTTTTTAAAAGACAAGAAAACAAAGCTTAGCATCCCTGAGAGGGAGGCAGAGTTTAAATGCAATCCATACCTCTCTATGCAGAAAAGTGACTTGGAGATTTGCCCCAGATTGCAAGCATAGTATGGGGGACATTTAGTACCCAAACCTCTTTTTCATGCTGAAAGGTCATATTGATTCGCTATTTAACAGCCAACCAAGTCGCTCACATCCTCAGCTCTAACCTTTCAGCAGAGGCAGAGCAAAGGGAAATGGCGTTCTCCTCACAAGAGGAATAATCTGACTCACTTTAGAGCCCAGCACTTGCTCAGGCGTATTTCTCTCTGTGCTCGCTCACTACCTATGGAGCTGGGAATACATGGACAAGAGTCAGGATGCTTCAGCTGCTTCTTGTTTGTTTTCTATACTACCGAAGAGGTTTCTGTTTGAGTCCGCAAAACCATGAGAAAAAAGCACTTTTCTCCCTCATTATATGTTTCTTACCATTCACTTGAGTATGTAAGAAGCTGGAAAATGGAGGATAGGACTTTGAGTATTTGAAACTTAGAGGGTCTGAAGTTCAGTGGGGGAACTGGTGTGCAACCTTACTTTAGCGACATCTGCAACATGTGCCCCCCTCAGTTCCATCATTGCTGTCTGACAGGCATAACTCTTCTTGCAACTGCCTTTTCGGTAAAGCAATAAGCTTTGTGTGCAGAGAATGAAAGCTTTCAAATGCTACTTCCCTTCTTTTCATTTTGAAGCCATCAGTCTTCTCTTACTTAGTACTTTACTGTCGGCAACTGAAATCCAGGATGCTGCTGCACTGGCTGTGTGTGAAAATGCCTGCATTGTTTCTTCTTCTTTTTATTTTTTTTCTCGTAAGCAAAGTTGTGTTCGCCAGTTAGATCCCCGGGTAGTTAGCATTCAAACAGTCGGATGTAAAATTAGCAAATGAAGCACCTGTTTCTCGCTATTATTTTATAATCGCATTAATTGGCAGATGTTTTTAGGTAACAGAGAAGAGCGTATCAGGCATTACTTCTGTTTCCATGGGGTTATGCTCCTGGTCAGTAGATAGCACAGACCTAAAAGACCCTCCCAGCAGGACATAAAGTTACACTCAGCATAGAGTGTAGCTGGCTTTTTCTCTGTGCAAAGCCTCCTGACAGAAGGGCCAACTGCCCACTGCCAAGGGCAACTAAGATGCCCTGTTAGATGTTGTGGAGAGCCCTACCCTCCCTGTTTCCAGGTTTGGTTTTTCAATTATCATGTAGTTTGCACAAAAAGCACTGTGCCAATTCAATTACTGCCTGATTAATGGAGTGTTGCAGGTTTATTTCAGGGGTCTAGCTAGCTATTAATTAGCATATTGGGGCCTAGACTCTACTGTTTTGTCTTGATATGCTTTGAAAACTCCCCAGTGCAATTAAAAAACTCTAATATGCTTTAAATAGTTATTTGAGAAAACACATCCAGACTTTTTCAAACTCCTCGGGGATTGTTTAAACACATCCAGATTTATTATATGGCATCTAAAGTTCCCTGAAAAATCACAGTCTTCTTCTACTAGGTTGTAAGCGCATCTGTATTGGCGAGTAGCCACTTCCCTGGAGCTGGGAAGGTGGTGTTCTCAAAGATGAAGCCGGACCACTTTTCCTCGTGGCTTCCTCCTTCAGTGTCTTCTATAATTTCCTTTGAGTTGGACTATTATTCAGGTCTTGGTCCATCCCGGGTTGCCTACTAGACTTAATTGTGGAATATATATTAAATTGAATTCCAATCAGCTTTTGTTCTTGTTCTTGCAGTATAGTGTCATTGACTTTCCTTAGTTGGAGAAATAAAAAGCCACTTTTACATATGATTGATATTGGGCTGAGAACAGGAGACTTTCATTAATCTTAGAAAATTCATTTGTAAACTTAAGATATGGGACATGAGTAGACTCACTAGCTGGCAATATAAGGCTCCTGCACAGGAAAGATGGAGAGGAGCCTGGGACAGAAGATTATGGCCGCATAGAAAGACTCAGCTAACAATGCCAATCATGTATTTTCTGAACTCTGGTAATTGCATGGTTTCATATGTGTAAGCAAAATTTAGTTTTAAATACATAATTATACTTAATATATGCAACACATATGAACATTCCTGTAACAAATTCAGTTACAATATTAAGTACTTTTAGCACTATAAGAATCTGAATCTGTTGCAATACCCACAATAACTGGGAGCTAGGGAGAGGAAGAAAAACCATGAGTGTTGCTTCATATAGTGACCGCAAACTCAGTAGAGAGAAAGAAGGGTTTAGGTTGCTGTGCATCAAGATGTGCCCCAGTGGCTGTGTCTCAGCACCACTAAGTTCAGCATCTCTACCTACAAGATACTGATGATGGACCATAGGTCAGGAGACTTTATAAAAGTAATAGAGTATTTGCCAAAAGGCTTCCCTTAGTGAGGAGAATGCTGTTTTGTAATCACTGAGCAATAGAACAGGGATTTTATAGCAATGGTCTCAAAGCACCACCCAACATGGTGCCTCTCAAATTATATTCATAAGACATCAGAATTTACCACATTATGTTCACTGGATTTAACTGTACTCAACATCCAGCTAAGGAAACTATGGATACAGTTCTCTGTGTTCTGGTAATCCACACAGGGACTATACCAGTCCATATCTCCAGAGTAACAATTTATAGGAGATAAGAGGAACACAGATAGTTTACTGAATGATAGATTCCTGATTGATAACCTGGAAACAGGTAGACAAGTGATAAATTCAATAGAGAGATGGTAGGTCATAACAAGATGAATAGATTGTCGATTGATAGAATGAGAGGGGCAGACAGATAGATGATAGATAGATAGATATGATAGATAGATGATAGATAGAAAGATGATAGATGATAGATAGATTGATAGATAGATAGAAAGATGATAGATAGATGTTAGATGATAGATAGATAGATAGATAGATAGATAGATAGATAGATAGATAGACAATAGGTTTTTGATTGATAGGTGATGATAGATTAAATAAACACATACACAGAGGGGGAGGGAGAGATGTCCAATAAAAATACAGCTACAATTGGAAATTTGCTATGGGACTATGTCATGTGATTATGGAAGCCGAGAAGTCCTATGATCTATGATATATAAGGTACACAAACAGAAAGACAGAAACAAAAATTGGTCAGCTTCCAGAGACTTTGAAGGTAGGATGACTGCTCATGCTATCTCCAGAGGCCAAACTTCCAAGAACTAGAAACTGCCATGTCTGAGGACAGAAAATGGATGCACCACCTAATGAAGACATGCTCACCTCACTAGAGAGGGACAAACACGTGTCCCAAAGGTAGCAGTGACAGGCAGAAAACTCTCACAATTTGAGTTTGCAGTCTTCCCGAAGGACTGTACTTTAAAACTATTTCCAGATCAACAGCGTAGAAGGCGGTCTGTCTCCAAGACCAGAACCCAGTACTTACTTGTATCGAGCAGTGGGCTGTGGGCTCCGGGCTAAGGATCCTCCCAAACATTAGGTTCCCGATCAACCAGAAGATATATGCATAAAATGTTATTTCCAGATATAACCATTATCTTTAAGAACTCTATTTCATAAAGTATGGAAGTATAGGTAGAAGAAAAAGAATAAAAGTCTTGAGTTTTCCATAGTTCAGGGCATATTATTTTTCTTAAAGAAATCCTTGCTTGTGGAAACTGATTACTTACTATATATATTGGGTTAAATATTCCAAAAAAAATTTTCCTACACATACCTGCCAGACATGAACATTCCAATTTTAAAGTTATTTGTATCCCTAAAGTCCTAGCTGGAGGTAGAGAAAATAGAAATGTGTATGTTTTAAGGAAATGGTAGAATCGCTGTCTATATATTTTATAGAATAGAAAATAAGTTTTGCTCTGCAATTTTGAGTTACACACAGACTTTCTGCTCTGTGTTGCTGTGCTGTTTATCCTGGCACACACATTCTTTAGCTTTCTCACTCCTTGAAATATGACAACGTGAAGTTTTTGCCTGGGCAGTAAAGTGGGACTGATCCAAATGTTTAACACAGTGGGTAGTAAGTCAAGGCTCTCATGATGAAGGGCGGGGGCTCCATTCATTCACACACATGCAGGCTGCAGGACTTGAAAACAGAGTCACTTCCCAAATCCTGGATTCTGCAGTCCCAGAAGTTAGGAGAAAAGAGAACTGACTTTCAGGATGAGTGCTTTGATAGACAGGTTGGAAGGATAAGCCATGAGGTACCGTATTCAGCACTGGAAAATGTGTCCTTATTTTAGACTCCAGGCTCTTACAAAAGTGCAGGTACATACCTATAGCTATATATTGCAATCACTAAGCATCATGACGAATTGCTGAAATTCAGGGTACAAGCTTCCAAAGGCTTCCAGCCAGACACTTCTGAGTCTGAAGGTCTAAGTTTGTGCCTTTTAAGGGAAAGAGTGAAAATTTCCACATACCTCACAGTTAACTGAGAATCTACATCCCACCCAGATTGCACAGAATCTATATCCTCTCACCTGCAAAATTGAAAAGTTAAAAAAAATTGTTTGGCATTGACTGCAAAGTGACTAAAGATACACATGAGTTCTTAAATATCATATGGTTAAAAGTGTGTATCTTGTATTTAATCCATTATCATTGTGTTGAGATTTAATTTTAAAAAAATGTTTTTCTAATAAATGAAAGAAGGGTCTATGCAAACTACTTGGCTAGAATAACCTGTATCCAAAGTACTAAGAGAACAATGAGCATTTCAGCAATGTTCAGGAATCCTTCCAATGCATACAATACGTGCTACTAAATTTTATTTTTGTCTGGATATTATACATTTTTGAAAGGGTTACTTCAGTGCAGAATAGTGAATTCTTTTAACCACAACCCAGTGTCAACATCTTTGATAAACCCAGCTAATTCATTCCTTCCAAAATATTTAACACGCTTTATTTTGATGAATACTTTCACCGCTCTCATAATTACCTTAGTTATGTTAAATAATTGCATGTCAGCACTATGTCAAAATCAACTTTGGTTACATAAGCCATGTGCAATATTGCATTATTTCAAGAAATTGTTCCTGGACTTTTAAAACTTGTTTAACTTGCAATGCAACTAATGAACTTGTCTCTAGTCAGACTGTCATAATTCCTTTTAAATTATCCTTCCATTAGCCACCAAACACTCCATCCTCTCTGGTGCCATGAACCATGAGGATAAAGAAAGAAACCTGGGCTTCCTGACCACCTGATCAACTTTTGTATTGAAACTATAAAACTAATGTTTAATATGTTAACCTGAGAATGCTTGTAACAATTCTAGGGTTGTCTGAAACACCACCCTGTGTTTCAGTGTTGGGGAGAACGATGAATATTCATTTATGTTGCCCTATATGCTAAGTTCCAGTTCACAGAGTGTGTTCATAGTTCAGATAGAAAACCCCAGAAACAAAGTGTGAAGACAACCTTAACTACAGTGTCACAGACACAATGTCGTAATTGTGTAGGTTAATCTATCAATACACAGCACGTGCAAAATTATGTTTATAGAGAGGGAAAGAAGAGTATATACATGAGATAAAATTTCTGTATCTCACTCAATGGTCTACAATTTCTATCAACTTATGAGTGCTTTTTTCCCCCTGTGTTACAAATTTGTTTGAAGCTGACATAATGTAACAGGCCTCATCACCAACTTTCCCAGAGCTGGAGCTGGCTCTCAGCCTCTGCAGCAATGGGGAGAATGTTGCCTAAAGAGACCACTGCATGCAACATGGGGAATCAGCATGCTATACAAGGGGAGGATCTTCAGGGAGGTTTTGGTAAGCTGCACAGGTATGCATTCAATTTTCATGAGCACATCTGGTTTATCTGCATTCCTAAATTTGCCCCTTAGGGGTCTGTAGAAAATTTGTGGCAAAGCAAAGATAAAACGGTGATTTGACAGTCTTCCTCTGACCCACCAAAGCAGTCTGACTCATTAGCTAACCATTATAAAAATGAAATAAAATTCAGGGACAAACGAGACAATTTTTTTAAGGAGCGCCCCCCCCTCCCCACCCGTGCAAAAAGCATTCCTCTGTTGATGGCGTGGGCTCCACCACGTGGGCCTCAGTGAAAGATTAAAGAAGGGTTGGTCTCAGCTTGCCTCCTTTCTTGACTTTACTCAAGTTACATGATTTTTGTAAAACATTTAGGTGAGGTACAGTACAGAATTAGCAGATGGCTTTAATTTACTTTGGGGATGGGAAGGCATACTCCAATTTTCCCTACTAATGTGATGGATGAGTTTGAGGAAAGTTTAAAGTACTAACTTTGATAGTTGTATGAAGGATGTAAAATTATATTATTAAAAGCTAAGATGGGAGTTTGGAGGAGTTTACGGAAGAAAGATGGGGAAAGTATAGGGTAACAGTGTTTGAATTATTCAAGAAGTATTTCCATCGGACAGAATCTTGATGGAGATACTTAACATTTTCCTTTATTGGAAAATAAAGATTTTTTAAAATGTATTACATTTTATTATCTTTATGTGTGTTTCTGAAGACATGGGTGCATGTTTGTGTCGACAGGTATGTATGTGTACATGTGTGTGCCTGTGCATATATCTGTCATTGTTGATCAGTGGAGGTCAGAGGACAGAAGTCAGTTCTCTCCCTTCACCATATAGGAACTCAGGACTTAAATCAGGTTATCAAGCTCGACAGAAATACCCTAACTCACTGAAGCCCACATGTCTGATCTTGAACTTATTTTTTCTGGCTAAATCTAGCTTTTTCTAAAAGTAGTAAAAGAAATAGATATGGATCTCTATTTCTAGGCCAATAACAAACCTCAGCAACCAATAATTAAATAAGCAAACTGGAAGATGCTTGGTGAGTATGGTGAAGAAATTGTTTGGTGTGCAAGCGAGATGACCTGAGTTCAGATCCTCACAGCCCATGTAAAATAATTCACAGTAGGGTGAAGCTATAATTCTGGTGCTCTTACAGCTACAAGTTGGAAGGCAGAAGCAGGAAATATCCAGGAATATCACATGCACACTCACAGGCGTATGCACACGCACACACATCCCTACTTACCCATAGGTTTCTCAAATCAATTCTATAATTTAAACTTGATGGGTCACCATGAGAACCACACTAACGTGCTATCCAAGCCAACGTCCATGACCATGTGCACTACATACTTTAATACAGATGTTTTGCAACATCCACATGTGGGAATGTGTTTACAAACACATACATACATCTATGTCAGTGAATAAATATTCCAGTTGACATGCTTTTCCCAACAGACCTTTATAGAGATACATTTCTTAGTTAATTAACTAGTGCAGAATATATAAGATTTCCCTGATATTTTACTGTTTTAATTTTGTGATGTACTATTTTAGTTGTTTTTGTAGTCAAAACTGCTAATGTTCGACTTCTATTTTGCACACGCTTTTCTGATTTCTAGCAAATGATCTTCCCTCTCTCATTTCTTACTAGGATCTAAGAGTTACTTCAAAGTAGTGACAGGAACACTTTTTTTAAGTGTTCTTGTCCGTTTTCTTATGTTTTAATTGTCATGCCTCTATGAAGTCACATAGAACATTTTCAGTATACTCAAATATACCTGCTGGGTTTGTTTATGATTATTACTGGGGGAAAGGCATCTTCATTTGTGCCAATAAACCTGAAGTATTTTGACACTTACCAAGACAAGAGTTCCCTCCATTTACAAATTACCATTCCTGCTAAATACAGGTTCCCTGGATGGTTCGTTAACTCTTATAACAGTTTTAGGAACTCTTGATCAATCATGTTTTGTCTCTAAGAAAAGCGAAACTTACACCTAAAACTGGAAGTCCATTTCCTGAATTAGAAGCCTGGCACAGATCTGCACAAAAATACATAGAAATTCTGGAACTCATAAAGGGATGCTTGCTGGCTTCCTGAACATAAAGGACAATCTGTTTTGGTCCCTGTTTTGTTCATTTAGCCATTTTTTAAAACGAACAAATGTGGTAGGGATCTCCTACAGGCAATGACCTAGGAATAAGTCACACCGAATAATGAGACTTGAATATAGAACCCTCATTAATGGAGAATAATTGTTGATGACATGGAAACCATTAAGTTTAGACTTTGAGTAAATGTGTTTATAACTGCTAGAAAGAAATGGCAGGTACAGAGGGGCTAACGAGTTGGAGGGATTCATTGAAGAAGTGACATTTTCAGTGACATGCGACCACAGACTTAGAACAGACAAATTAAATGAAAGATGAGTCTTACATCAGATGAAAGGAGCACGTAAATGGCTATATAGAGGAATAGGGAACTCAAATGATGCTACAAACACAATTTGAAAAGCAATTTGAGGTCAGTAACTAAGTAGAGTTGCCTTTATTGAATGTAGCTGGAAAAAGACAGAGCTTGAGGGTTTGAGACACAGGCAACGATTTGAACGTTGGGTATTAAATGATTGGCAGGTGGTCTAGGATCTAATTATGAGTTTATATCCCTCCTGGTGACTGGGTCCCAGCATGAAAAGATACATGTTGGACGTGAGATCACACTGTCCCACAGGAGACTTTCACTAACCCATTGGTGGATGATCAAGTATTTGGATCCGAATTGCCAAAGGAAGTTCTTCAAGGGTCTTTTTCTTGAGGGTATTTGGCAATAACTCAAGGTATTTTTGTGACAAGTGCTCTTTCAGCAGCACGTACACTAAGGGTGGACTGATACAGAGAAGATGGGCCCAGGCCCTGCACATGTGTACATGCAGAATCTGAAGTCTATCATTTTGGGAGACCTGGTGAGATGGCTCCATTGACAAAGGTACTTTCTATCAAACCTGCAAATCAGAGACTGGCCCCAAGACCCACATGGTGGAAGCAGAGAACCAACTCCCACAAACTGTTCTCATATATTGTGGCATGCACATGCACCTACAAACATGTGCAAAATAAATGTCATAAATAAATAAATGTAAAGCACTCTTTTTAAGGAATTATAGGAGATGTGCCTGGACAAACCAGACTCCTCAAGATTTAACAAGGGACTAGCATTGCGTCAGTTCTCTAATGTTGGTGCAATAAGTCAGTCCACATCTTAGTTTCCTATCTGATGGTAATAAATTCAGACCATCTCACAGTTTTAAAGCTTTTTCTTCTCTCTGGACTGGAGTATCAGAAATCAGCTTTTGTCAATGTCAGACTGGATGAGTTTGATATACTGACTGTACGCTGCTTATTTGTGAAATAAAACATGATGGTGGCTCTGCCTCTGCCTCCCCCAGTTTTCACAGGCTACACAAGGGGTTACTCAGTTTCCTTACAGAGTCTCAGATGACTAACAGTAATGGAGTCCAGTCAAGGGCACCGTCCTGTCTCTGTGTTACACTCCCACTAACAGACCATTGTCTACTATGTCATTTCCTTGGGTTAATGTTAAGAGCAGCAACATATGGAAGAGGGCAAAGCTATTTCAGAAATTTTAAGTTAAAAAAAAAAACACTGAAATCAAATTACACATCTCTACCAGAAAGTAAGGCAACACCATCAGTATTAGATCATTCCAAAGGAGACTCATGCAGAATTGAAATACAAGAGTCATCACTGTTGAAGTACAGGGAATTACGAATTCCTCTCTTACTGGAACATAAAATAATCTCTTTGAAGGAAGCAATTTTCTCATTATTATCTTATAGTACAACAACATACCGACCCAGGAAAGAAGTCACATGTGTTGAAGACCCAGTAGAGTTTAAGACCATGACTCTGGAAATGACTCATTTTGATAAGTGCAGCTATTAACTAAGTGACATGGACATCAGCAAGGGAAAGCCTTGCAGCTTTCAGAAAGTCCAAGCCTGAGCACAGAGATCGTAATGGTAAGTATGAGCCAGTGGTGAGATGAAGGCTGTCCTGGATGCTGAGTGACCATAGTTAGGAAATGTTGCCACGGACCACTTTTCTATGATGTACATGGCTGATGATGTGGCTCCTGTATGGATGCTGTAAATAAGGTTAAATTGAAAGTCACTTAAGGGCAAAGTCATTACAGGAAATCTGTCTAACTGTGACAAAATGGTTCCAATCCTACTCAGGATCCGCATTCACTAAGTCAGGTCTACTTAACTTGGATTTCCTCAACAAGTCTGTTCTTCTATTCGGTGCATGCCTTCATCTTTTACAGGGTGGCATCTAAGTGACAGTGATGGACATTGTTTGTGGCAGATGATCTTAAAGCAAACATGGGACCTCAACAATCCTACAAGTCTAGAGTCTGGTCACAGCTGCTGACAGTTAATTTGAACAAGTTTTTTTTTTTTTTTTTTCCCCACAGACTTGGAGCCTGAGAAGAGTTGGGATGGCAAAAAGAAATTAAACCCTTAAGGTCACTTAAGGCTGATGAACAAAATGTAAAGTCTAGCACTCCTGGTACCCACTCTGCAATGTTGACCCGTATTCCATCCCATCCCTCTGTCTGATCTGCCTTGTGAGCAGCTGTTAAGGATTGAACAAACCCATCCTCTCCCTACTAAAAATACACAGAAAGGAAGAGGAGATGATGCAGAGTGCTATGCTGTGTGTCCAGGTGCTCCATTCAGTCTCTGGTTTATATTTAGTTCTGACACATTCCAATTGCTGTCAAGTTTGCTGACACTTTAGCACAGCACAGGAGTGCGGGGAGGGGCTGAGGATCATTCCCCATGCAAGATCCCAGGTATGGGATCTTTCAACAGAGAAAAGATAGGTTTGCAGAGCTGGAACCTGTGATGGTTTCTTTTTTTTTTAACTTTTGGGGTTTTTTTTTATTTATTTATTAAAAATTTCCACCTCCTCCCCTCCTCCCATTCTCTCCCAGTTTCCATCCCCCCTCCCTCTCCAGTTCTAAGAGAAGTCAGGGTACCTCCCTCCTCCATCCAGGACTAGGAAGGTGTGCATCCAAAAAGACCAGGCTCCCCAAAACTCAGTACATGCAGTAGAATCAAATCCCAGTGCCATTATCATTGGCTTCTCAGTCAGCCCCCATTGTCAGCCACATTCAGAGAGTCTGGTTTGATCACATGCTCGTTCTTGTTCAGTCCCAGTCCAGCTGGCCTTGATGAGTTCCCATTAGAACAGGCACACTGTCTCAGTGGGTGGACGCACCCCTCAAGGTCCTGACTTCCTTGCTCATCTTCTCCCTCCTTCTGCTCTTCATCTGGACCTTGGGAGAAACATCCTTTGTCAAATACATTATTGCAGTTAGGATTCTTCTAGAAGACTACAAAAAATAGCAAGTTGTAAAAGTATCATATTCATTGTATTAAAATCAGATTTTCTTCTAATATAGAATCCAAACATTGCTCTATTTAAAGTAAGAATTGGTACCCAGATCTCTTATTCAATACTATAAAGCATGAGATTTAGAGATTTAAGTAATAAAACATGAAGAGTTGACTCTTGCCATAATTGTTCTCCAAATTTATTGTGAAATAAATCTTTAACTTTTACATTAAAATACTATATATATAGGCACACACACACACACACATATATATATATATATATTTGGAATGTGCTGTGATATTTAAATTTATGTATGGTGGTTGTGTTAAACGAAGGTAGTTGGAACAATCATTACTTAACATTTATTATCTTCATTTCAGGAATATTCAAAATCCTGTCTGCTATTTTAAAATATATAATAAAATACTAAAAGTATTTTTGAATCTATTTTCAAAGGACTTCAAAAATAAAATTGTATATACACACTATAACACACAGTAACTCATAAAACGTTGATCTAGGCTGCACAACCTTAAAATTATATTTAAATAATTCTTAATACTTTAAAAATATCTTTCATTAAACTCATTATATGCTACAATGAGAAAGTATCATAAATTATGATATTTTGTAGAAATTCAAGGTAACATGTGATGATTGTGAATGTAACCAAGATCACACAGAACAGTGATGAGAAAGATCACATGATACACACAAGAAAAGAGATTTAAATTGAGAAATATTGTTTTTGATTTTGGACTCTGCCAACCAGCACCTCAAAGGGTACATCCCCAAGCCTACTCTGGGTTTTTGCTAAACAGTATGTTGTTCTTGGAGGAAACATCCCCCAAGTGGCATAACTTCAACATATATATTTATAAATTTTGTAAGTATTTAAGTAACATATCATTGTTTTCCTGTATCTTTCTCAGACACTCTTAATGCTATTTCTCCTCAATATCTTGATCTGTGACATCCTTCATCCCCATTCCCAGTTAAAGCCTCCACCCTGTGTTCGGTTTTTAACGCAGTGTCTTAGTACCCCCTCTGTAGAACCCCTTCTACCACCCATACATAACCCTTTTACCTTTCCTGGTATTTGTAATTACTTCAGATTATACGCTCACATCTGAAGGTGTGGAGCAAGGATTCACAAGTAAGAGAGACCAAGTAGTGTTTGCCTTTGTAGGTCTGGCTTCTCTTACTCAGTATAGTAGTTTCTAGGACTACCCCCATTATCTGTAAATTTCACTTTTCTTTATAGCTAAATAGAATTACATAGGATATGGGAACGAGAGAGAGAGAGAGAGAGAGAGAGAGAGAGAGAGAGAGAGAGAGAGAGAGAGAGAGAGAGAAGTAAGTAGAAGCAATGCTTGCAGAGATGAAGAAGGGATTCATTGGGAGAAACGCGGGAAGGTAGAATAACAAGAGCATATGACCAAAGCTCATTTTGGTTTGTTTGTGTGTATGTCTGCTTAGAATTGTGAAAGAATAAATTAAAATGTTTATTCGGTTTCTCAGGAAATTCGGGATCAACCTACCCCTGGACCCAGCAATACCACTCTTGGGAATATACCCAAGAGATGCCCTATCATATGACAAAAGCATTTGTTCAACTATGTTCATAGCAGTATTATTTGTAATAGCCAGAACCTGGAAACAACCTAGATGCCCTTCAATGGAAGAATGGATGAAGAAAGTGTGGA
>NW_026067903.1:1006751-1170575 GCF_014885135.2 Alexandromys fortis | reverse complement strand
AGAGGAGTGGGGGGAGGGGGAGAAGGATGGGGGGAGGGGGGGAAATGGGAGGCTGGGAGGACGCGGAAACTTTTTTTTCTTATTCTCAATAAAAAAAATTAAAAAAAAGAAAAATCAATAATGAATTTATCGAAAGTATAAAAAAAAAAGAAAGTTTTTCTTTCTGATCCTAAAGAGCATGATTGTATCCCAAGTGCCTGTAGGTTGTCCTGTATTTTGGATTAGAATTTCCATTTCAGTTTCCCTTTTATATTTTCTCAGAGTGCTTATCATTTCCTATAAATAATTCATATTTAATAGTAATACATTATCTTTGAATCTGTACTAGGAGGTTCCAAACTTGCTAGACTCAACCAAGAAAATTAAAACCTTCAAAAATAATCTTGCCTCAGTTCCAAGTTTAAAGATTCTAATTTAGTCTCAAATATGGTCTGGGCTTTTAAATTAAAAAACAATTCTAAATTATTCCAATGGACATATTTGGAAATGACTGAGCCAATGCCCTAGGGACAAAAAGCATTATCTTTTCAATGTACACTACTGGGTCACATACAAACCATATGTGGATACCTTTTGAAGCATTGTGTTCAGAAGCCAGCACCAGTGGTGGCTACTCTAAGATTCCTCTAGCCTGTCCATAGTTGCACTCAACAAATAAGACCCCATTAATAAGCATAAAATATGGAAGAAATGATCTTTCCTAAGTGAGGATGGGTTGGTTATCCCCGTGACATGTGAATTGCAGGAAAATTGCAGATGCCTCTTCTTGCTCATTTAAGAAGTTAACCTAACTGTCTGTAACTCTCAGGCAGGTATTCAAGGTCTTGGGATCATGTTGGATTCTGTGTTTAAACACTGATTAGGGAATTCATTCATTGCTCCACCCGTCTGGAATACCAATGAAATCTGTCTTCAGAATATGATTATATCTATGTGAAGTAAAATGTTCAGACAAGATATTCATCCTCCTAGAACACTCCCAAGGGTGGGCCAAATTAGAATTGTATACACTACTGTTAAACATTTATCATAAACTGGGGAGCAGGGCGGAAAAAGCAAGTTCCATATATAGTTCATAAGAGAAGATGTGTCAATAGGGTCAGGCTGAAGAATTGCTCAGTGAATAAAGACACTGCTAACACACCTGATGGCCTGAGGTTGATCCTAAGCACCATCATGGTGATGCTCGAGGAGAGAACTGGCACCTCCAAGTTGTTCTCTGACCTGTATGTGTGCACTGTGGCATGAGCACAGCACATATACACAAGTGCACACACATGCACACACACACACATAGAAGATATAAACAAATAATGTAACAGAAATGGTCTAAAAGGAAAAGAGGCTCACATTAAATTTAATGAGGTGTGAGTTGCCACTGTCACTAGCAAAGCAGAGCATCAGGGATGAGATATAACTGGGAACAAAGATACAGTGACGCATTCCATCCCAGGTTTTAATACTTTATTTTTCTACAATGCCATGAGGAGTTTGGCCTTTTGAGTCTGGCCTCTTTAGGTGGACATCATCCATTCTCAAGAACGAATGGCTTGTTTGTTTATCCTTTTGGCAGTTGCAGAACATTGGTGGTTTCCAGTTTCTTTCACGAATAAAGAGCTTATAATTATTTGTGTCACTTTAAAAATTCATTTTAATTATTTAATTATGTGAACAAGTGTGTCTTGTGAGGGTATGTGCATGTGAGTACAGGTGCCAGTGGAGGCTAGAATCATCAGGAGCTGGAGTTACAGGTGGTTATGATCAAAAGTGCTAGGAACTGACCTTGGAACCTCTCCAAAAGCAGCGCATGCTGAGCCTTCTATCCTGACCACAACATGCCAGTTTTTTGTATATGGATGAATTTACATGTCTTGTCTGTCAAAAGCTAGAATAAATGCCTACGGTGGACTTTAGGCTTTTAATGCAGTTCACCTGTTTTCTGCTATTAAGTCATTTTGTTTCCTTGGCAGATAGGTGGGAATTCTCTCCCATTCTGTAAACTATCTCTTTGCTCTGGATTTGACACATGCCACACACCTATTTCTGCCATTTTTCATGTGTCTCAGGGATCAATCAAAACATGCTTCATCAAAAACAACACTGACAGGAGGTGTTCTTTTGTATTTTTAATTGTCTTGAATTCACTTTGAGTTCATTTTTATACAGTGACTAAGAAATAACCAAATTCATTCTTTGGCAAGTGAATATCCATTTTCCCAAATTTGTTGAAATCATCAACAAATTATAAAATGGACTGTCCTTTCTTAATTCTATGTTCCTAACTTTTTAAGGGTCACTTCACTGTTTATGTGAACACTTACTTTTGAGATCCATGTTCTGTCTCCTTGGACTATGTTTCTGTTTGAAACCCATAAGCCTACAGAGGGATCACAACTTTTGAGGGGTTGAAAGGAATTGATTCATAATTCAGTGTCTTTCCTTGTCGGTGGCTTGCTAAGACTCTGTTTCCTCGTTATTATCAGAATCTAGTAGCATACCCATTTCACTGGGTTCTCCAATCCTTTGGAATAAAATAATTTTATCTCATAATTTCAAGACATGGTGATAATGTATCTTCTTTTGTTCTTTATTCGGTTGGCTCTCTTTGTGTTAATTCAAGTAGTGGTGTGAGAATTTTGCTTATCATTTAAGACCAAGCCTCCACTTGTTTTTTTTTTATTGATTTTCTATTGGTTAATCTTTTCTATTGTTTTTAGGTATTTGTGACAATTTTCACCTAACATTTGCCCTTATTTTCCAATGACATGGGCTCTTTCATTATTCCTAATGTGGACGTTTCTTGCTATAAATGGTCCTCTTAGCCTTGCTTTTGCTCTATCCAACATATTTTAGTGTGCTATAAAACTATTTTAATTTAACTTGCTATTTTTAAAATCTCTCCTTTAACTTCTTTGCTCATCAGTTGTCTAGGAGAGTACCACTTAATTCCCATGCATTTCTGAATTTCCTGAAATTCTTCAGATTATTGATTCCCAGTTTCACACCATTTTGGACAGAAGTGATACTTAGCAGGATTTGTGGTATACTTGCTGTGGCTTGCTTTGTAGGCTAGTGACATTTATACTGAGGAAGCTTCTGTGTGCACACGAGAACACTCGGCCCTGCTGCTGTGAGAGCTGCCATCTTCTGTGCACACCTGTCAAACCAGTTTGACCTGAGATGGAGTGCTCCACCATCTCCTTGCTGATTTTCCTCTCTGGATGATACATTTATAAAGTAAAGGGGAGTATTAAAATACTTTATTGTATTCTAGTTAGCAACATGGCAATTTAGCATTGCCATGCCTGTGTTGGACCAATTGCTGATTGCAGGTGGGCCACCAACATTCAGTTGGAGGCCTGAGTGCCTTCCAACTGAAATTTTTATTCAGATCTTGGACTTAACTTGCAACATTGCACTTGAAATAAAGCCTTAAATTTTGCTTGCCCTCAAGACTGATGGATGATTTTTCTTTGCTTGCTTGTTGGTTTGTTTTGAGATGCTAAGAAAAATCCTTTTGTCTATGTGTGTGTGTGATGCCTCCCTGCTCAAGCCTTCTTGCTTTTGCACTAGATGGCATCATCTGATTTCCTGATAATTTAAATTGTAAAATGCTTGATTATTCAGTTGACTGGCATTGTTACCTACACATATCGGCAGGTGTCAACCTTCATAATCATATGAGTCAGTTCCATTGATTAATTAATTATTGATTTCTATTAGTTTTTATTGGCAACACTAACAAATACAGACCATGTTCTCAGTCTCTGTCACTTAATGTTTAAAGATCTACAATTATGGGTCATGCCATCTATACACTCAATGTTAAGATTTACTTTTGAAAATGTGTACTATTTTATCCAATTTTCATTCTTCCATTTCTCTCTTTCCTTCTTTTGGAGAATAAATATAATGTATGATGAATGTATTCATTTGTGTTTCTGTTGTGTTGTTTACTTTGTTTTGTTTGAAGTACTGCTGATTGAACGAAGGATCTTGAAGATGCTAGGCAATCTGCCAATGAGCTAAAGTCCTGGTCCAACTTGATGGTTTTCACCATACCATTTCAACTGATATGTTGGTTTACATCTTGTTTTTTTATTTTTGTAGTGATTGATTCAAGTATTTTAATGGTAAAACTTATGTTTATTCATTTCATAATATTTTAATTTTTAAAAAATATGCATGCACAACACATTAAAATTTGATCATATCTATAGGCTCCATTTTACTTCCTCTTCCGCATTACATTTCCCCAACCTGTTTCTCTTCTAACTTCATGTGTTTTTGCTTGTTTCTTTTTATTTTTCTCTGTCCTTGGTGCTTTTCATTGTCCTTAGAGTCTAGACTTATTTCAGCATGCATAGTTACAATAAGAGCATATATCACCATAAATATTTTTGAAGCATATATATATATATATTATATGTCATATAATACTGAATTATACCTAGACATTTCAAATATAACATTATGAAACTCTGTCTTCTTTAAATCTTTGGCAAATGATAAATGTTGACTTTTTGCTTCTTGGAGAAGTTCATGAACTTAGTGAACTGCAATGTGCACCTTCCAAACCACCTTCGTAGTAACACTGCCCAATTCGTTACAAAATTCAAAGTGTTTCTTAGGTCTGTCTCTGTGATTGTTTCCCAATGGCCTTTTTAGAACCTAAATGGTAGCTTTAGATTTTGTTGCCAAGTTCTTGTTGTGCTAATCAGAGTTAAGTCCTACACCTGCAGCTCTGAAGTGTGCTTGGGGAAAACAATCCCATGCAATATTATTGCATATATTGCTTGCATTCTTGAGCTGTGGCATATACAAAGACACACTACCAATAGATAAAGGTCATCACGTACCAAAGACTCACATTGGAACTTACCACAGTCTTCAAAATCAACTTTTCCATTTGCATTTACCTATATTTAATCAGTAAGAGAGAGTCCAGTGTGTGCTGTAAATCTTACTCATAAAACGAATCATGTAAATATTTCACTTCTAATAGCAGACATTTTTATCTCTAAAAATTTATTTTCAATCTTTTGTAAGCATTCAAGTGTGTTTAGTCTTCACTGTGAACTTGACTCGATTTCAAATCACCCAGGAGACACCCCGCTAGGTATATCTAGGAGGTTGTCAGAGAGATTCAGGAGAGGAGCGAATATCTACCCTCATTATAAAGAAAGCCATTCAATGAGTTAGGGTGCTAGACTGAAGAAAAGGAAAAGAAAGCAGATAGCAATGTTCATCTTCCTCCCTGTAGATTCAAGGTGACTAGCCACCTCCTGCTCTCACCCCTATGTCTTCCTGCCATGATAAACATGCTGGCAAACGTGAACCAATGCAAAGTTTTCCTGAAGGTAATGTTGTCAGGCATTTTGCAAAAGCAATGAGAAAGTATCAATTACATCTTCCATTTCTCTAAGATATTATACAAAGAGTATAATGATAATAATTTAATGTATTTTCTTCTAATTCTGTCACTGGAGCATTTTCTGAGTATATTCCTATTGATTCTTTTACTCATTATTTATAGGTCATTATCAATCAAACATTTGACTTTTTTTTAAGTTGAGTAACTAACATTGGTAAACTTACTTGATTGGATACTGAAAGCTTTTACATGACTGTAATAGTGTTTGTCTTTGTTTTGGTTTTCAGTGAGTTATTGGGAACTGCTTGAATCTTTCAGGGTTTGCTTTTTGGTTTTGATTTACATGGAGATAGCTCTTTAGTTTTTAGTTCAACATACTCTATTGCAAAAATTTTAAAGTTCCATCCTTTGATTCTTAATAATAATGTCACTACAACATTCCTAGACACATGAATCGTGGGAACTGTTGCTCTCATAGTTTCAGGTACTTTTAATTCAAATCTTCATATTGCATAGTAATAATAAATAGCATAGATTTGCCAGGAACTTCTGCAGCTGTCTCTCTCTCCAACTATCTATCTATCTATCTATCTATCTATCTATCTATCTATCTATCATCTATCTATCTATTTATCTATCTATCTAATCATCTATATATCTATTTAATCATCTATATATTTATCTGTCTATCTAATAATCTATCATCTATTTATCTACCTATCTAATCATTTATAATATATCTAATCTATAAAATATCTATCTAATCATCTGTCTATCTGTATGTATATTTATCTATCCAATTATCTATTATATCTCTATCTATCTGTCTATCCTATCTATCTAATCATCTATCTATCCAATCATCTATCATCTATATTTCTATATATCTATCTGTCTGTCCTATCTATCTATCAATCTATCTATCTATCTATCTATCTATCTATCTATCTATCTATCTATCTATCTAATCATCTATCTATACAACCATAAATCATCTATCTATCTGTCTTTCTATCTATCTAACTCTCAACTTTGTTTTCCTACCTTCTCTAAAACTTTCTCATCTCTGTTACTAGGCCCTGTGAACTCAAGCTGCCTTCACTTTCCTGAACTCCCAGCTTTGCCTTATTCATTAAGGGAGCCTCTTAGATTCTGCCTATGTCTCTCCTCTTGGTGTTGCAGCCTAAAAGTGTTTTCAAGGAAGCAGGGAATGCAGAATTCACATGTGCTCATCTCAGTCCTTTCCCTTGAGAATGGTTATCCTCTGGTGTGTGATGTCCACTGTGTGAAAATGCATTTTCCAATGTGTTAAATCCTGTTTCTTCAGTTCCAAGAGTTGATCTCTGAAACTCAATTCATCTGAAAACAGAAGCCCATATGTTGATCTTTTAAATAATTGCCTAATCAATCTTTCTTGTGTTTTATATTTGCAAATTTTCTGCTGTTACTTTTGTAACTGTTATCCTGAGCTTGACTTACATTACAAACAATTATCTCTTCTGAAATAATGCTGAATCTTAACTACCTAACAACAATTTTATTGATTAAGACTTTGCCTTTTGCTTTATTTTTGTTTTTGTTCAATATAGGGACTCAGAGAATGTTTTTAAGAGCTTCCAATCAAACTAAATGTTCCAAAAGTTTAAAACCACTTATAAAAATGGCAATAGTAACAAACAATTATAAATGCTCTTGATGGTTTTAGGTCAGGTCCTTTGCTGGGTAATTTTAAGCCAGTTGGCTTACCCATTGTGCATTGCAAACCAATGTCTCTAAGAGAAACCAGATTCAGCACCCAAGGAACTGCCATTATCCACTGCCCAGACTTGAACCCAGGTCTGATTTAGCAGGAGCTCAGAATCCTAACTCTTGGAAACTGAATGTAGATAGAAGATTTAATGCAAGTTTAGACTATTAAGTAAATTGTTACTGTAAAGGTTTAATATTAAATCTCCATTGTTGCCACACAAAAGGTAAGAAACTGATACCCCTGAGGCAGCTGCCCTCTGCATGGGACATACCGTGCACATGACCTGGCATACGGCACCCCAGTTGCATCATTCCTGATGCTCTACCTGTCCTTTCTTTATGTGTGAGCTCTGTGATCCACTCCGATTCACCCTTCTCTGGAGTCTATGATACAGCCAACACCTGGTTCTAGGGAAGTATTCAACAGCTGCTAATTAAATACAGGAGTGTGTCCAGTCCACGCAGCTAACACCTAGTCATACATTGTTACATATAAAATAAAGAAGCGGGAAAGAATTTATTTTCTTTATAAGAAATGGTTTATTAAAATTAGCATATAAAATAAAATAAATATACACTGATTTGAAATTCAGTAAAGATTAAATATAAACTTTCTATAACTTAGTCAAATTAGTATGTAAAATTCTCCCTAAATCCAAAGAAGAATATTTTTTTCCTTTTCAATTGAATAATCCCTCTTGACACAGACACAAGCTCTAATCCTATTGCTGCCTGTCCCCTATCAAACTGCGTATGTCCACACATCCATCCAAACACTGCGCTGTTCCTAAGGTTCACCAGCAGAGATTCTTAACTGCCTATAAACGGAAAGCTTCAGATTTAATGTAAGGATTATAAATGGACTGTGAATTCTCTCAATGCTATTTATAAAGTATTGTGTATATATACACTTTTCTTGGCAGATATACAATAGTTTTTATGTTTTCTGAGGGATGTACAATTCTGAAATGTTGAAGAGTCTATGCGTTATCTCTTAAGCAGTCTGTTCTCTTTTGGCACAAGAAGAAAGCATTGGAAGAGAAGAAGGTTAAATAAAGGAAGGACGAAAAGGAAGAGGGAAGGAAAGTTCAGAAGGAAGATGCTGCGGTTTCTCTGTAGTGTGCTGGTGTGTCCTTTCCTTAGATCCCCTCTGCCTAAACCATGTTACCAAAACAATCCTGTCAAATGTGACCTCTATTCTGAAGTTCAAAGGACATCCTCAAAATCAAATAGATATGAACCTCGGGGGAGGGGGAGAGGCTTTGTTTAGAAACAAATGAACAGATGGGTCTGTTACTTAGGCAGTCTTAACAAACCCTCGACATCTCTAGTGTGTTTCAAGAACAAATGAAGGCGTGGCAGGTGACATAAAGGGTAAATATGCTTACTGTGAAATATGAGGGCCTGTGTTTAGATCCCCAGTCCCATGTGCAATGGAAGCTTGCCTCTGTGTGCCTATTGCCCAGTGGTAAAGGGGCAAAATCAAGCAGATCCTGGGATCTCTCCAGCCAGGCAGCCTGACTGAAATATGACAAGTCCCAGGCTTAAAGGAATAAGAGAGGTCTCTCCACATCCTCCTCTGGTCGCCATATGTATATGAACATACATGGTCACACCATACACAGAGAATGAATGGAATGATTAAGGTTTCATCCAGAAAAGAGGAGATTCTCTAAGTTGCTTGAGAATGAGTCTCTTTAGTACCAGTTGTATCTTTAAGGACCTGACAAAATCTGCATGGTAAGAGGCAGCCTTTGGTTGCTGGAATTGTCTAAAAATACAGCAGGTCCTATCACTATCATGCTGTTGGCTTTGCAGATGGCTTCTAGGTGGCCGATATGGTCTTGCGATTTTCTGTACTGGAAGTCTAAAAAGCAACAAGACCAAATAACTGTATGTTAACCCTTGGAAGCCTTGAGTCAAAATGAATCTTCTTTTTTCCTTGAAAGATTCTTCATTTGAAGATCTTGTAGAAATGAAAAGATGTACATTTTTATATAAACTACATTCACTGTGGTTGAACTTGCTGATGGCTTCTGCTTTTCTATGTGTATACATGTGTAATTGGATTATTTATAATAATATTTGGACAAATCTCACCTACTCAGAGGAGAATAGACAAGCCCTTATATGTTACGGCATAAATGAACGGCGGACAGAAATTATAATAAAATATTCAGCTTTAATAAGGAAAAGACTTACAGAACCGTGGTTCCCGTGGAGAAGAGGAAAGCAGAAGAAGGGGAGGCGGGGAGCACACCCGCAATAGTTATAAGTAAAAAATATCCTCAGGGGACCCCGCCCTACAAGCAAGGTGATTGGCTGGGGCTTCCCCTACACTTATAAATATCATCCATGAGACACTTCACCCCTGGTCCTTACCATATTCCTTGCCTTTTGTAAAGATAACTGAGCATGTTCTTCTTGGGTTTGTTTTGGCCTCACATTTCCACCTACACCCTATTCCCCGCCCGTATCCTAATCCCTAAAGACATCCTACTCTCTACCTATAGGCTACCACATACTTTACTTACCCATATCCCCCACCCACGTCTAACTAGTTTATTTCCTTCATAAACATGTATTATTTCACTTTATTATTCAATTCTTAGATGCTTTCATGGAGCTCCTTAAAAGTAGTTCACTAAAAAGCCTTCTTGTTCGCGGAGGACATTGTGTGTTGTGACACCCATCCGAGGGGATTCCTGACGATGACTGACAAGGATGTTACCTTATTGTCACTGTCCTATTGCTGGGAAGAGACACCATGGCAAAGCAGCTCTTATCAAGGAAGAACATTTGTTGGGGGCCTGCTTAAAGATTGAAATTCGATCTACGATCATCAGGGGAGGAGGCAGGCAAGTATGGTGATTGAGAAACAGCTGAGAGCTTTGTAGCCTGATCTGTAGGCAGCAGCAAGCAGAGCAAGACGGTAACTGGGCTTGGCATCAGCTCCAAGCCTACCCCCCAGTGGCATGCCTCCTCCAAAAAGGCCACACTCTTCTAACAAGGCCACACCTACACCAACAATGGCACACCTCCTAACACTTCTCAGACAGTTCATCAACTGAGGACTAAGCATTTAAGCAGGAGTGTATGGGAGCCATTCTCATTCAAACCGGAGAGGCTTACGGCAATGAAATAGAAGAAAACAGTTGTTATATGCCTATATTAACAGTGTAGCTGTGCCCACTAACAACTCCTCCTGGTTTGCCAATCGGGGTTTTCATAAATGAACAATGTAAGCCCACCAGGGCAGTGTGGAAGAGTAGGAAGAGCTTCACATTATAGACAGTGCCTGTTCAGTCCCTCAGAAATACTTTTCTTTTGCATATTTTGGCCATTTTTGAATGTTCACTTCATTCCCATTTACCCCACCAGGCCAATGTTTAGCTTAACATAATTATATGTACAAAATAATTTTAATATATGAAAAGTTACTCAAATGTGGAAAATCATTTAAGTAGAAGCAAATCCTGTCAATTATGTGTTTCAGTACTCATGCTCTCAAATAACTTCTTCTCTTTATGTAGGATAATTTATTCTTAAACATACTAAACCAGAGACTTCTCTGTGATAGGAAAGTTAGCATTAACCTGTTAAGGTATAATGAAAATATTTTATGGGTTTTTTGAAGCACCTATTAAATTCAATGAGAGCGAACGAACATAAAAATACAAGTAGGATTGTGCCAGACTTTTACAACCTCTTAGTTCTGCAGACCCACCTTCAAACCAGGAATCTGGTTTCTCTCTCTCTCCCTTTCTCTGTCTCTCTCTCTCTGTCTCTCTGTCTCTCTCTCTCTCTCTCTGTCTCTCTCTCTCTCTCTCATGCACACATGCACACAAGCAGGTAAGATTTCAATTTCCGACAAGATTTCCCCACCTTCTCTTATTTTTATTTTAATAAGCTTTATTTCGTATGCATGTTTGAACTACCACCTTAAATATTTATATGAGTCCATACATTAAAAAATGATTTCAACAGTAATTTTAATTTAAAATAATAATAATAATAATAATAATAATTTCTGCCTCTCAAAGATGTGTTCATCTTAATAATAGTGTAAGAAGTAAGCAAAATTAGGTAATAGAAACGAGTGCAGAGATGGAGGTACTGCCCAGTGAATAAAGTCTTTACTGTGATAGAATGAGGGGCTGCGTTCAGATCCCCAGCACCCCATGGCAGCGTGCATCTTTAACCGCAAGACTGGGGAGGAAGAGACAGGTGGATCCAGAGCTCAGTGGCCAGAGAGTCTAGATATCACAATGATCTTCAGGATCAATGAAAGAACCTGACACCCTGTCTCAAAAGATAATAAGAATGATTAAGGAAGATAACTGAAACTGACCTCTACTTCCACATGTGTGCGCATTGGTGAACATACTTCCATACAACACACATACATACATATGCACGCACGCACACGCGTGCATGCACACACACCCACACACACACTACTAGTACTAGTACTAGTACCACCAGACCCAAACTATTGTAAAATCATGCATAACGGGGCAGGAGAGATGGCTCAGAGGTTAAGGGCACTGGCAGTTCTTCCAGAGGTACTGAGTTCAACTCCCAGCGACCACATGGTGGCTCCCAACCATCTGTAGTGAGATCAGATACCCTCTTCTGGTGTGCAGGTGCATGAGGATAAAGCACTCATATACATAAAATAAGTAAATAAATCTTTAAAAAAAATAAATTTAAAAAAATCATCCATAACCAAAACTGAAGGAGAAATGAGACAGTTTAATCATTTTATTCTAAAATTTGGATAAGTAATCTTGAAGACAATGTTTATAGATTTTGTAAGTGTTATTTTATGTATATGAGTGTTTGCCTAAATGTATGTCTGATGGAGGAAGGTAATTGGTTAATTATAATAAACCAACTGCTTGGCCTCATAGCTTAGAACATAGGTGGGTGGAATAAACAGAATAGGATGCTGGGTGGAAGAGGAAGTGAGGTCAGACTCTGCTCTGCTCCCAGAGAGACTCGACATCTCTGCTCTCTGGAGCATAGACGCCATGCTCAGCTCTCCCGGGTAGACTCGATAGCTCTGCGCTCTGAGGCAGACGCATGAAGCTCCCCAGGATGGATGTAGGTTAGAATCTTCTCGGTAAGCGCACCTTGGGGTGCTTACACACATTATTAGAAATGGGTTAGAACAATATGTAAGAGCTATCCAATAAGAATCTGGAACTAGCCGGGCCAAGCGGTTTTTAAATGAATATAGTGTGTGTGTGTTGTTATTTCGGGCATAAGCTAGCCAAGCGGCCGGGGTGTTGGGGACACAGCCCCGCCACTCTTATTTCAACATATGTCCCTGCCCTATATTGTGCAATATCCAAGGAATCCAGAAGAGATCATTGGATCCCCTGAGACTGAAGTTACAGACCATTGTGAGTTACCACAGGTGTTGAAAATTGTTCCCAGGTCCTCCACAAGGGCACTCAGTGTTCTTTCCTGCTCAGCAATCTCTCTGGTCCCAAGAGGCTTTCCTTTTCATTGAATTTGTTTTACAACCAAGATCTGATCCGAAATCATATCATTTGAGCTGTAATTTGTGGACATTGCTCTCTAGTGGGCAGTTTCTCTAGAGATCAGAATAAAGCAAAGGCGTCATGGTTTTTGAGCAGGAAGCATTGGCAAAAATCCCCTTGTCCCTGTCTCTGAACATACCGCTGCTTTTCTCTCCTGGAGCCACAATGTTTTTGTGCAGGTATTCTTTACTGCCCAAAGCACATAGTATAATATAATCAGACCTGTGAGGTCTTTATGCAATAATGGTGTTCTTTGTTTGTTTTCCATAAAATTGAAGGGGAAATGTAGAGATCAAGAATATTTGAGACTTTTGTTTCTAACTCTCATCTGGAAATATGCAGAGGTAAAACTCCTAAGCCAAGGTTGGATGTATCACTTAGGGTCACGACGACTGGGATAAAATACAAAGACCAAAAGTAGATTGGAGAAAAGGGGTTTATTTCCACTTACAACTCTCAGGTCATGTTCCATCAATGAAGGAAGTCGAGTCAGGAACTAAGAGACAGAAGCTGGAGTAGAGGCTGTAAAGGAACCTGGTGTACCGACTTGCTCCTTTTGGCTTGTTCAGACTGCATTCTTATACAAATCAAGACACCTGTCCAGCAGTGACACCACATAGAATGGGATGTGCCTTTCGACATTAATTACTGGTTAAGAAAATGTCCTACAGGCTTTTCTCCTCACCAGTTTTTTTTTTCTCAATTAAGTTTCCCTCTTCCCAGATATATACAGGTTTGTGTTAAGTAGATGAGCCTCACCCAACACAGGTATTGTTAAAATTCTGTCTCTTGAAGAAGATACAACATCTACCCCTCCTACTAAGGTCCCAATGAAAAACCAAGGTACAATTCTGTGAAGGGGAACGTTGCAGAACAATGAGCGATTCCTAGGATTTACAAGAGGGTGTGCAGTATATATGTTCCCGTTGGGACAGAACATTCTGCTGTCATTTAGTCTCTGTACTGGGGCCAGCTGAGCACCTCTGTGTTAATCACCATCCCCTGAAGATAGAATCTTCTCAGAAGAGGATTGAGAGATGCTTTGATCTATGGATATACCAAAGACTCATTAAGGCTTGGTTCAATATTATGTCCTTTTAGCAGCATAGTCTTCTATATTGGAGCCATCTAGTGTGATCAAAACCACTTTTTTTAATTGTTGTATTTTCTCCAATGGGCACTGTTGACTTCCTCATGAAAACCAAACAGCTGTAGAAGCAGAGTGTGTATACACGTCTTCCATTCCATTCCACCGACCAATGAGAATGTTATTATACAACTATCATGCTGCTTTTATTACAATAACTTGATGTAGGAGGTTCTTCTGTCTATGTGTTGGTTTCATTGGTTGAATAAAGAAACTGCCTAGGCCTAAGGGCAGTACTTAGGTGGGCAGAGCAGACAGAACAGAATGCTGGGAAGAAGGGTAGTGTGGCAGCCGCCATGAAGCTCCTGCCTGAGACTGATGCTGGTTAGAATCTTTCCCGGTAAGCCACAACCTCGTGATGTTACACACAGATTCATAGAAATGAGTTAGATCAGGATGTGAGAGTTGGACAAAAAAAAGGCTAGACATAATGGGCCAGGCAGTGATTTAATTAATATAATTTCTGTGTGATTATTTTAGGGCAAACTAGCCAGGTGGGACAAAACAAAGGGCCCATGCTCCTGTAACAATAACTCTACAGTATAACTAGAAATTTGTGGTTGTCATACCTCCAGTAGTTTTGTTTTTGCAGTGTGGAACTATTTTGAGTACCCTGGGTCATTTATATTTCTATATGAAATGTAAACATTTTTTTCAGTTTCTGTGAAGAATATCATTGTAAATTTAATGGAGGTTACATTGTTTTTAGTAGGACAGTCATTTTCATAATATTAATGCTGCTAATCCTTAAACATAGGAGATCTTTTCATCTTATGATATCTTAAATTTTTCAGTGTTTTAAGCTTTCTTTGTACAGTCTTTCACTGCTTTGGTCATATTTATTAAAAGGTAATTTTTGAGGTGGTGGTGAATAGTATTGTTTTTTTTTTTTGATTTCTTTATGGAGTGTTGGTTATTTGTATAGAGGAAGCTACTGATTTTTGTGTGTTAATTTTAAATCCTGTTACTTTGCTTGGTGTATTTATCAGATGTAAGAGTTTCCTGGTGGAGTCTTATGTATATAATGATATCATCTGCAATGCTTTAACCCCATCTTTTTTTAGTTGTATCATTAACTCCTTCCCTTGTCTTACTGTTCTAGCTAAGACTTTAAGTATGATGTTGACTAGGAGTGAGGAGAATTTACATCCTTGTCCTGTTCCTCATCTTAGTAGAAATGTTTTCAGTTTTTCTCCCTTTAGGAGGATGTAAGTTGTGGCATTCTTTTACGTTACCTTTATTATATTTAGATATGTCCACTGTATCCCTACTCTCTCCAGGACTTTTATCATGGATGGATATTGGATTCTGTCAAAAAGCTTTTTCTATAACTAATGAGATGATCCTGTGTTTTGTGTCTTCATGTTTATTTACATGGTGGATTGTATTTATTGATTTACATATTCTGAGCCACAACAGAACCTATCACATGAAGCTGCTTGACCATGATGGACAATCGTTTTTATATGTACTTGCAATGGTTTTCAAATATTTTATGCAGCTTTTTCATCTAATATCACCAAATATGTTGCCCTAAAGTTTTATTTTTTTGTTAAGGGTTTTGTCTGGTTTTGATATCAGGGTAATAATTTCTTCATAAAGTAAATTTTCAAACATTCCAGCATTTTATATTTTTCAGAATAATTTGAGGAGTATTGGTATTAGTTCTTCAAAGTTCTGGTAAAAATCTACGTGGAATGTGTTTGGGACATTTAAATCACTTCTTCTATCTCATCAGATAAAATACAGTCCATTTAAATTATTCAAATCATCTTACTTAACTCATTTCTTTTGCTTTTCAATAAGGTAGAATATAGATTTTTAAAATATGTTATTAATGATTTTCTTAATTGCCTCAGTATGTGTTGTAATATCTCTCTTGTCATATCTAATTGTATTGATTTGTATCTTCATTCTTTCTTTTGACTGTTAGAGCTAGCAGTTTATCAATCTTGTTATCTTTTTTAAAGTACTAACTCTTTTTTAATTTGATTATTTTGTTTTTTTTTTCTAATTAATTTTAGCTTGATTTTGACTATCATTTTCCTTATCCATTTTGAGGTGTGCTTGTTTTTCTAAAGCTTTCAGTCACATCATTAAGTTACTAACTAATTTGAAATCCCTCAAATTATTTTATGTTAGTCCATAATCCAATAATAAACTTTCTTTTTATGAGTAATTTCATTTTCCCTAGATTTTGATATATCATGATATTTTTCTTCATTCAATACTAGAATTTTTAAAATCCCTTTTTGATTTTTTTCCTTTCACCTAATTTTGGATGAATATTGCATCATTTATCTCGATAAATCTGCATTCTTTCTGCCTTTTTACTATTCTGATATCCAGCCTTGGTCCATGATTATTACACAGGATATGATTTCAATGTTCCTGTGTTTCTTGACACTTGCTTCATGTACTACAATGTGAACAGATGTGCTAGTCAATGATTGCTGAGTAATAATAGTTCCTGGGGAACATCGTGAGTGCTCCGAAGAGGACCAAAGGTTTCCCAGACGAGAAACCACGTGGCACTCTGCTGTAATATTAGAAACTGAGAGTTCATGCCCAACATACAGCTTCACGTCATAGTTCAACTTCTTATTTATTTGTTAAAAATGGCTCTAACAAATCTACAATCTATACCAACTTTCTGATATTGCAGAGTATAAATTACAGTGCCAGTGATAAATTCCTTCAAAGCAGGGTCTTGCATTACTGCCACTTTATTATCTCTTACACTGACATCTCTTAGAACCGTATCAATCAATCAAGATCATCGTCACTCTGTATGCTTAGTACATACTGCTGAACAAATAAAATAACTGTAGAAGGAAAGTCTCCTTCCTAGGGAAAACAACAGGAGGGTTCTTCCAGATAGTTTAGGAATCTTGGGTGGATGTTCTCATACTGCCTTATTCCGGTTTCTGCTTTTATTCTTGAATAACATATGCACGTCCACATAGCCACATGCTTTCTTAATATCCTATCAGATATGCTTACTCAGAAGGAAAATCTTCTGGAGTGGGTTCAATTGGCATTTTCAAGTGTTCCAAATTCCTGCCATGTTTATCGATCCTTCCTTAAGGAAATCTGTGACAACATAGGAAAGAATAACCTTTACATATTTCCATATGATGGTAATGACTGAGGGGAAGATCTCCTATTCAAACTCATAATCTAAAGAAATTGCATTCTACTACAGGAGCTAGGGGTTCTCTAACCTCCCCAGAGACATGCTGTTATCCTGGGGCTAGCTTGTAGTAACATCTTATGATAAACCTGCTGTGGGACATTTGTCAACGCCCTGTCCACTACTAGTCACTGGATGCCCTAAGTCAATTCCTTAACTTACCAGTTGGTTTGAATTCTTGAGAATTCAAGAGAAAAGATTGATGAGATGCAGCAATAGTCGGCATGGTAAACACCAGGCAGCCCTCACTGAAAGTGAGAGAGACAACCTTTACATATAAGAAAATCACCACAATCTTTCAAAATATGCTATCTGGTTCTCTCACCTAGGCTGACTAAGAAAGAATGTGCTTGCCCCAGAATAGGCTGAACCCAGCTAATGGCTCTGTCATGAATTGTGCCTTTCAGATATTTAACATAAAAAGCATATTCTGCTTCAAGCACTAAGATACAAATGTTCTCATTTAATGCGTGAGTGATTTTGATTCGACCAATTATTATTCATATTGTTGGTTATGGATATGGCCTCAATGAGTCTTTCAAATCAGCGTGTTCATTCTAACACTGAAGGTTTTTACTTTCTTTTCTATAAATACCATTTGTACTGTATTTCCAATAAATAGATCTTACCCTTAGCATCACTTAATTTGAACAAACCGTGTTTTGTGTTCAAGATCATCGTTGAAACAGATTGAAACATCTCGTTGACTTTTCAGTTTGCAGGTGCAACTATTTTTTTTTTCTTTATCATGTTCAGTTCTGCCAAGAAAACCGCCTCTGATACCCATGCATGTGAGACACTTACCTATAACAGGGTTGACCAGTTGCCTAGAGTGAGCAACCTCCCCCTCACTATATTCATAACCTTTTAAAACTCAGGGTTAAATTCTACTTTGGCATTGACCTTTCCTTTCTTCACATTACCAGTGGTTAGCAAACACTCATGTCTGAGTTTCCATTCCAGCATGCCTTCTAGAATCTCACAGTATATTCTGTATTCATTTTTGAGATAATCAATTATTGGAGTGTTCATTAAAATGTTCCCCTATTCATGAGGGAAGGGTTCTGGTCAGCTTTTTATCCCAGTATTATTCCTTTAGGAAATATAGAGTTGAGTCTTAAAAAGTAGTCACAGGGCAGGGAACCCTGACTGCTCTTCGGGCTGGAGAGTGAGGGGGAGGGGAGCAGGGGAGGGGTAGGGAAATGAGAGACAGAGACAGGGAGGAGGCAGAAATTTTAAATAATAAAAAGAAGGATACCAAAAAAAGGTAGTCATCACTTCACAAAAGTGTTATAGAAGCATGGAATGAGAGAACACAAATATAACACAGTAACAAGAACACACAAATGGTTGAAGTATACCATGCAATGCTTCCTCAATTCACCCTGTTATAAAATCGATGGGTAGTAGCCTGTCTTCCATCCATTTACTAACCTTGTGCTAAATGAGAAAAGGAGAGATCAGCTGATTTGTCTTTTATGTCCCTTGTCCACTGAGAATGTCATTGAAGTAGGACAATCCAGGAAAATCAGATTTTCTTTCAAACTTGAGGAACTAATGGAGTTTCCTATATCATGCTAGAATAAAAACAGTTATAGTAAAGAACATGTAGGGATTATTTAAATGCTACTTACTGCTGGCCTTCTCGTGGAAATGCTGCTCGATCTCTGTGCTCAATTTCATGTGCGTGTAAAATAAGTGTCATAGCACTACCTGACAGATTTCATTAGAAAACAGATTATTAAACATGAGTCACCTAATGTTTGTGCAAGCAGCAAGGTCTTTTGCTGACGTCAGTAATTCCAGGGCATGGAACTGTGCCTAGCTGAACACAGAGCTTCCATCAATGTTTCTTAGGGGAACAAACACTTCACCTCACTCAAGGCTAGTGTATAAGCCACAGGAAGTAGAAAGAGTGAACTATGAAGGCTGCAAGATTTGAAAGTTTCAAGGTCCACCCCCAAGTAACACACTTCCTCCAGCAAGGCCACACCCCGTAATTCTCCACTCTCCCAAACAATCCCAAACAATGCCACCGAATGAAGACCAAAAATTCAAATGGTAGAGCCTGAAGGGAGTGTTGCCACTCAAACTATCACAGTTAGCCAGTTAGCAAACAAGAAAAGAGAACTCAAATAAGCCCCGAATGGAAGTCAGTCTCACTCACAGATGCCGCACCGCTGCTGATATTTTCAAATTACCATTTCCCAGCACTCATCCTGACCCTGAAGGCCACCCCATTTTCTTCACTTCATCCTCCCAGGTCATGGGCAGCACACTAGCACAAACAAATGGAAGTCTCATCTGTCTCCATGCCCAGGAACGCTGTCAAGGATGTAGGCAAGATGCAGGAAAGCAGGGCCTCTTAAGCGGAAATTGTGATTGATTTATTCCTAACTTACTAATTACATTTTATAGAGAGAGTTTACACATGCCACTTTTCACTGTGCTCCAAGGAGAAGGAGAAGGAAGGAACATTAAAAAGAAGAGTATGCCATTCATGTTGACTAATGAAGGCATCTCTATCTTCTGTGACCACCTTTTCATGTGTTCCTTTTCAAACTGCAATCAATGGAAAGGACAGACAGTCTCAGTATTAATGGACATTTGATTAGGCAGAAGTATGCCTCCCTCATGCTAATGATCAGCAATGCGTCTCTGGATGTGAATTTCCTTGCCCTGAGAAAAATACCTCTTTCATTTGCATGATTTAAAAAATCCCTCTCAATCATCTAACATTAATTCAGTGAAACATTTTTTTAACTCAAAAAGATAGTTCAATATAATAGTGCACATCTTTCCCCCCAAATTCCTTTGAATCTCCAAGTGTGATACCTTGAAGCCCAGTACCTCACGCAGACTTTGATGGTGACATTGACTTCAATGGCAGAAGGACTTCTACCCCCACCTCAGCTCTGTCTGTTCTGATCTCGTTCTCAAGCTGCTCATAGCCAAGCCCAGTTGGAAACCAGGTGCCATTTCTGTTACTGAAGTGGCAGCTGCATCTTTTAAATCATTGCCCCTCCACTGAAGATAGGGAAGCTTCAATGTGATTTTCAATAAAGGGGCTATGGCGAGCAGCTGTAAAAGCACCGATCTCATCTCCTCTCTTTTATCTCATCTAACACTCACCAAAGACTAGCAGAATCTTCCTTGTCCAGGAAAATGTGGAATTCGTGCCAAAGAACAAGACAATTCAATGAAATGATTATTTAAGGTATTCCCTTCCTTCATTCCTGTGAAGTTTCGTGGCTACTTATCAAAAGGCAAGTTATGACATGTTGTAAAATAAGTCTTAATCCGGAGAAAAGGAGATTGTTACACAAAACAAAATAGGCAGAGACATAAGCTAGTGACTCACAATATCATCCATCCCTTTTTCCCCCCATAAACTTTTGGGAGCAAAACTTAGCATCTTTCACCTCTTGTCTTCCTCTTTTGTAGAAATACTTTAGTAACATCTTGTCCTAGCACAGAAAGGGGGCTATAGACCCTTCTAGTGCCAACCTGCTTCATATTTCCAGAAAGTTATACATCTTCTTACTTTAATAATCACTCTTCAGGAAGCCAAGGTCAGGAAAAGAGGACATTGGCTCTAGTTTTACTTTAATTTTACTTTAATTTAGCTGTGCTTTTGACTTTTCCTTATAGCTGAGTTCTTTATATGAGGCAGATCTTGAACTTTGTCGGTTTAATTCACTCGGAGTGTCCTTTTGTGCCACAGTGGATAATGCTAGGCACACAAAAAAAAAATGAGTTAGGGAGTGATGAATTTGGTAAATGAATAACCAAGTGCTGTGGGTATAGGGAGAACAGAAGTACACATGAGGTGCTTCTGAAGAAATGGGTCAGGTTTCTAGCTGGAAAGACATGGTGGCTGCATATTATTTTCTAGCCTGAGATGACATTAAAGTGAGGTATTGGGGAGAAGACTTGTGACTCCCATCAGTCCTGCTTAGGTCCAAGTGAGAACCTTGTTGAGAAAGCCACATTAGCCCTTGTTTACAGTACAGAATGGAATTAGAATTGGCGTGAAGTGTCTATAATGGGGATTGGGGAGTTTAGAGCACAGGAAAACTACAGTTTAGGATAGCCTCTTGTCACTGAGCATATGGAAACCTAAGCTGCCCATCAAGAGAACATTCTATTGTGATTAGGTGATATAATTTCCTTCCTGTTTTGAATTGCCCACTTATCTGGTACTATGTAACAATATCTAACACAGGACAATTATCGTATGCAAAATTCTATTCACGTTACTCTGTTCCATTCTTAAAGTAATTGTGAGTTAGACGACGTTAGCATTTGAAAATAACTAACAATAATATTTGGATAAATTTGTGATGACAGTGTGACCCTTGCCTACAATTGTGTAGTGTGTCATCCAGTCAAGATGCTTAGACTCTCTTTCATCTAGAGAAACTGTCTTTTATTTGTGATGAGAGCATTTAAGAATCGCCCCCCTCTTGTGCCTATTTTTGTTAAGCAATAGGCAGAGATAATATTGTTGACTGTTATTTTTCACGCAGTACTGTTCCTCCCACTCGACTGTGACATTTCCTAAGCACTCTATGTTCAAACTTCCCCAGCCTCTAATAACCACTATTCTGACCCCTAAGTCTATGAGCTAAGAGCCTTTTTAGATTCCATGCATGAGGGAAATCGTGTGCTACCTGTCTTTCTGTGCCTGACTTACTATATTTCTTATCTCGGTTTATTTAATTCAATATTATCCTCTCCAGTTCCAGCCACATTGCATCAAATGACAGGATGCCTTTCTTTTTTAAAGGCCACATAATAGTCTATTATATGTTAGGAGCTGTGTTCTTTCTTGATTCATCCGTCAGTGAGCACTTTGGTTGATTCCATGTCTGTAACATTACAAATAGTGCTAAAATAAACATGGAAGTTAGAATGGTCCTCATCAAAACAACACATGCAGATGAGGATGTAGAGAATGCAATGCTCTCATTGGCTGATTTTGGAAATAAAAATTAGCATAGCCACTGTGAAAAACAATATAGTTGGTCCTTTATCCTCAATATATTACTATTGCCATTTTGAGGAGGAGAAACAAAGAATCAGTGGGTAAAGGGACTTCCCAAGGTCACATCTGAAAACTGGCAAAGCCCGTGCTGTGTCTAGGTTGTTATATACTGATGCTCACCCCTCAGTCTGCCACCAGGCCTCAGTAATGACTGCAACTCGGGCTTCAAAGCATATTCAGTGGAAAATTTTTAGTTGTGTTAAGAAAAGGAAGGACAATATGTAATTGCCTGCACCTTGGTATTCATTTGTACACCCTTTTCTCCAGGGTCTTTTCTTAATATGCTACCATTGGGAGACTCCTTGAAAGCTTGGAAACAGCAGAATAAGTGACAAAGAATGGATGGAATATTATATAGACAGGCACTGTTTTATGATCTAAGTGGTAGAGGGTGAACAGTTGTTCAACTCACACTTGCACACATTCGCATCCGTGGTACTTTCCAGCATGGTTACTGCCAACCACAGACTACGCAAACAGGGTGAGGCCCTTCAGTAGGGCCCTATAGCCAATCTACATACTCCTCACAACTCCCGGGTACATAAGCTTTTGGGCATGACATCTGGGAGAAAGATGAGGCTACACATTCAAGAAAACGGTGTGAGCCGAAGGTGGGTGTCTACAGCCTGCTGTTCCCAAGGCTACAGCCTCCCTCACCTCATTTGAAGGCTTACATTTGCTCTGGTCCCATTTCCTCTTTTTTCTTCTTTTTAGTTTTAACTTTTAATTTGTAAACACCACATCTTTTAAAATGCTAAGAATCTGAACGCTAACACAGTGTTCAAAGCGAAATTCAATCAGTGGGTCTATAGCATAATGTCATAATATTTTCCGTACTATTTTCTCTTGCCTTATTAATATAACCTTCAGTCTATTAGCTTTAACTGCCTCTGAAGACTGAGCAGATGTCTTCAATGAATACTTCCATCCATAATTACCCCTTATTTTTTCCCCGAGAAGTTCAGCTACTTCACATCCTACCAATGTATATGAAAAGTTTCAATGATTTCTCCCCAAATGCATTACCTTTTTCTTATCTACATTAAGTTCCATCTGTCATTACGGCGCACAGTCTCACACTTTGATTAGATCCTTCTGGAGTTTTTAACAATCCTTGCTAGTTCTTTTTTTTTCTTTTTACTAACCTAAATAATCTCACAGCATTTTATAGAAGAACTTTTTAACAGTTATGACTTTTTGTCAGTCTTGCCTCTGTACGGATCTGCTATTAGTATTGTGTATGCATAGAAATGTGTTAACCGTGATGATTCAGCAATGGAAACGCAGAGCTACTGAGATAGAAAAAAAAAAATACAAAAGCAATAAAATCAAGTCTGGAAACCTTTTGCTTTCTTTTGTGCGGTGTTAACGTACATATGTTTCTGAAATAATTTTGATTAATTGCTACTCAAAGAATTAAGGAAATTCCCATAGGCAATTATGTCTTTGACTCAAAATTGTATCTGAACATCTTTGCTTGCCAAATCTTAAAAAACAATGGTAATTGGAAAAAGGCTCTTGACCTCCATCTGCGAAGATGTTTTCTTAAACTAAAAAATGTTTTTAATACATTCTTGGCCACTAAAGGAAATGATTGTTATATTTCCAAAATCCAACTGGTTTTCCCTCTCAAGTGCACATTCAGGAACAGTGTGCTGTGTTCTTGCAGACTATTTTCAGGATAATAGATAGACAGTAGTGGGCTTCCAGTTTTCAATACCACTTCTCCCCTTTCCTAGACATACTCACTGAATCTGACTCAGCTCCCTTAACATGGGAGTCATTTGACTTCCAATTCAATGCAAGTATTTATTTATCCATTCATTCTAAAATAGTGAATGTATACTCAGCCTCTGACTTGAACAACACAGTCATGGTCTCTGACCTTCCCGATGGAAGGTCACTATCTTTGAACTGTAGTCTTCGACAACCCTAAGTAATGAACTAAAATATTGCATATTGAAAACTAATTGTCTTTGACATTATGCTAATCTACTTACCTATATTAGCAATTTTAGTATTTATTGGTATTTTAGTTCTCATGCCTGAAAGATGAAGAAGATAAAAGTTATAAAGATTAAGGGTTGCACTAAATGCAAACCATTCACCAAAGAGTAATTCGGAGCTGGAATTCGGGCACACTGTATTTCAACCTCTTGCTCTTAGCTTTACTTCCTGTTCATACTAATAACTGTTCATAATCTCACTTCTCATTAATTTGTAATCATAATTTTAGGTCATAAACTCCATTGTTCTGTCATTTGACATGAGGAATAATCATTTTTATAGACATTCTTTGTTTGCTTTTGTTGTTGCTTTTTAAGACAGCGTTTCTCTGTGTAACAGCTCTGGCTGTCCTGGAACTCACATTGTAGACCAGGCTGGCCTGCAACTCAAAGAGACTCACCTGCCTCTGCCTCTCGAGTGATGAGATTAAAGGTGTGCTCCACCACCCAGCCATTTAGAAACATCTTAAACCACTGAGGTCAGTTTTCAAAATTGCTCAATTTCTCCTCCAAATTTTACTTCTCTACCAGGCAGCAATAGTCAATCTTTAGAATCTCTTTATTCATTGTTAAAATGAAACCTCACAGAGGAAACAGACTTCTGTACACTTTAGCCCTTTCTCTTCTCATGTGGTGTCCACCAAACCCTGAATTTGTGTACTAAGATTCTTGATTCCTTTGTAGAAACCAAAGTTTGTTGAACTCAAAACATGTCATATTTTATTGGGAAACACAGCATGGGTGTGTTAGAAAAGGTTAATTAATCAATTCTTCTGAAATCCATTGGATCAATTAGAAAGCTAATCATGTCTTGGTAATGTAAGTAATTATTGCTTATTGACCAACAGTTGTGCAGTTCACAAAATTAAAAGTATACAATAAAAGCTAGTATGTTCCTTCTTCAGAAATATGTAACCCTATTTGAGTTTCATTTACAAGTTGACATGCTAATGGCCTTTGAGAATATGATCCTACGTGCCCGAATTCTCAAATCCGAAAGACGACAGGATCATGCTATTTTCATACAAAGCCAAGATCAGCTGCAAGCTTGGCACATATCTGAGAGCAAAATGCTCCCAGCTACTCCATCGGGGGGGAAAGGAACAGAAAGAAGTGCAGAGAATACAGCCTTGGGACAAAACCAGAAGAGAGGTAGGCACTGACAAAGGCATCATAAGGTTTGAGAGAGTCACACTGTAAGATAAAGGAGACACTGCTTCTAGGGAACGCAGCCTTAATGACAGCCAGCAAGCCTGTGGGCAAGTGTGTGTTCCTAAGGACATAAGTGAGTTTTGTCAAATCTCAAAGCACTGCTCTGTGCTGTATTGAGGGAAGAGGATGTGGCAGACATGAAATCTTGCCTTTCCAGAGCACACATCCTTACTAGATGCACATATGACTACATGTGAACAAACATGTGTGCTATGCATGAATATAACTTCGTACCTATTTGGTTGTATTTCAGAATGCTTCTTAGCACAACCTTTCCCTCCCCTGTTCTAAGACAAAGCTCCAGCTACAGTCACAGCTATCATCCCCTGGGCACCAGTAAAAACAGCGACCCACGTTTGTTCAGTCTTAGAAGTGATTTGGACTTCACATACCCCTGCAAGGCTTTAGTGAGATGATGCTCCCTTTAAGCCGTTTCCTACATCTTTTCCTACCAAGTGCTGTAGGCAGATTATTTTAATTGGTATTCTTATTATTACAATGTACAGGTCTTTATAGCATTTTAAAACCTACACTGGAGCCTGTATTGACTAAACAATAAAATAAAGTGTTTTCCTTAATGCTAGCATTAGAGTTAATCCTAGCCAGATTTCAAGGGAGAGATGAGGAAAATGCTGAGGACTGAATCTTCCTTGCCTCAGATCATTAGCTGGCAGTGGAATTTTGGGTGTCTGCAGTGGCAGCTATGTCCCTTCTCCATGAAGTAGCATGCCACTTGTTGGTTCCTGGCTGCTTAACCCTGAAATAATCAGGTAGCAACTGTATTATTTAAATCACTGTTTGGCCCATTAGCTCTAGCTTCTTATAGGCTAAGTCTTACATATTAATTTAACCCATTTCTATCAATCTGTGTATCGCCATGTGGCTGTGACTTACCAGCTAAAGTTCCATATGGCTCCAGCAGGGCTAAATGACTACTCTCTGACTCCACCCTTCTTTTTCCCAGCATTCACTTTAGTTCCCTCCCCCCCCCAGCTCTTTATGCCTTGCTCTGCTATAGGCTCAAAGCAGTCCTTTATTAACCAATGGTATTCACAGCATACAGAGGGGAATCCCATATCATCTCCACGTGTGTATTTTGCATATCTAAACTTAAATTAGTAGAAATTTGGCAATACTATGTAGCTAACTTTTTTTTTTTTTTGGCTGCCTGGTTCCCTAACAGTATGCTCAGTTTTGCTTCTGAAGCTTCTAGCTTTTCCAGAATACCTTTTTTCTTAAAATGTTTAGCCTTTGTTTTTATTTCATGCATATAGGTGTTTTCATTGCATGTATGCCTACATGCCATAAGCATGCAGTACTCACAGAGGCCAGAAGAAGGTGCTGGATCCGTTGGAACTGGAGTAAGAGATGACTGTGAACATCACATGATAGGAACTGAACCCGAGTCCTTTGGAAAAGCAGCCAGCGCTCTTAGCCTTCTTTCCCACCCAACAGAAGTTCTTAAATATTAGAGGCACCATATTTCTGAACTATGGTAGGGTCAATAACTCCTTTTACCATTTTTTTCCTCCATAGGTTTTCATTTCTGAATAGACTTGGTCACAGATCTGCTGCTGAAGTGATGATACACTTAGATATTTTGCTAAGATGCACTGAACATATTCCCAAAAGTGCTTTCCAGAACACGCTCGAGCAAGCGGAGCTCGAACTGCTCTGCCCTGCTGCAGAAGGCGGCGTAGCTTGTTTACAATAGCTTCTTATAAGGCAACTCATAACATTTTAATTTAATGGGATATGTAACTCATGTTTCAATTAAAAGTAAAATTATTACGTTCCTTCATTTGCGTGATTTTTTTGATAGAATGGTACATTTATATGGTAATTTTCCAAAGATCAACTTTATTTATCGGTAAAGAGCTATTCCGTGATTGTTGTATATTTTTCTTTGCTTCTGAAATGTTATCACATTTAATTGCCTGATCTTATTTGGGTTGCAATCATAGTCATTAATTAGGAGGAAGGTGAGGGACAGCATCATATCTAACTATCTGTTATGGCTGCTTTAATGAGGAAAATACCTGCCATCATTTTAAAGGCATCCTGGATACTTGGCAAACGCGGCTTGCTGTAGCATTCTCATTTAGGCTGTGAACATCAAAGGAAATTGATGTCAGGTGTGAACAGAAGCTGTTGCATATATCTGCTGAGGAACCTGAGTGGTTGTCTGGGTAGGAGAGATGAAGGGCAGCTCATAACATTAACGGAACTACAGGTAATTAGTGTAAACTTTCAGGGCCTGGTATGTCTGTGGAACAAAAATACATTATTTATATTTATCCACCATGCCATCACAGAAGTTTAAGTATTTCTATTGTTTTTTTCTGTTTCTATTTTTATAAAGAAGGCAGGAACTAACATTGAATAATAAATCCATAGTATTTGCATGATGTATTTTCAAAGTCTGTGAGGAAATCGCGGTTTCGAGGTGAAGAAAAAGTATACCTATGGATTACTGCTAAAATAACAACCTATAAGTTAGGGCCCACTCCTTGAGTTTTCACTATATTATTACATTCAAAGAAGAAAATGAGGGGGGAAAAGTGACTGATTAGTAATACAAATGACTTCAATAAGCATTTCTTTTGGAGTAAAGCTCAGCACTCTTAAATAGCAACATTTTTGTAGAGTAGATCTTTTAAAAACTACACTTATATATGGTGCATCTGTAATTCAATGTGGCAAAATAATATTTACATTCCCGAAAGGCTGTTACAATATATTACACACAAAAAATAAGCTTGTACAAGAAATGCCAAACTACAGATGTGCTGGCAACAGCGGCAGCCTCTGTGGATTGCTCTGCCTGGTGATCCTCTCCCGTCTGGAGAAGCCACCCTTGCTCAACTGATAATTGGAAAACCTGGACTTTCTTTAGGTTTAGTATAGATTTGAACTTAACCCATTTTTTAAATGTGCAAAAGTCCCATGTTCTTATCCTTATTTCACCTGCAGCATTAATTTGACGCATCTCAGCTTCAGTCAGGAAAAGTTGTTCCTCTTGGAGCTATTTTCTTTTCTATTAAGAACAAATATTTTTTGTTGTTCAGTTTGTGACATGAAAGATGACTCTTCCTTTACATACACTTCTCACTTATCTGTCTAGACTTAGGATCCCATCCACAGAACAGACAAGCTTCAGTTTCACTGGCTATTCCTGAGATTCCATGTTCATAGACTTGTACAGCTTAGACATGCAGTGGTTCTTTGGGCAGTAAAATATGGGGTGCCAATTTTTCTAATATCTGTGATATTTATAATTGTTAGAGATAATTATCATAATATTGTATGTCCATAGTCTACACCTGTACTATTGAAACAGTAAATAGTCTTAGACATATGTTTGCAACTTAATTAAGTTTAATCTGTAATTCCTCAGTTCCATAAGACCTACATTACAGCTGGGCAGTGGTGGTGCAGGCCTTTAATCCCAGCACTCGGGAGGCAGAGGCAGGCGGATCTCTGTGAGTTCGAGGCCAGCCTAGTCTACAGAGCTAGTTCCAGGACAGGCTCCAAAGCCACAGAGAAACCCTGTCTCAAAAAAACAAAAACAAACAAACAAGTAAAAAGACCTACATTCTGTCCCCAATGTCCATATATGTTTTACAGCAAATGTACAACTGCAAGAAATCTGGCATCCCCTTTTGAAGACAATTATTGAAGTCACAGATGAGAAAGAAACCCATCTAAGGCAACACAACTGCCCAAGACATAGACCTATTCAACAACAGAGATTTAACAAATTTGCCTTTATAAAGTTCTGTGGGTTCAGACTCTGAGCTACATTACCATAGTCTTTATTTTCTCCTTAAATTCAAATATAGTTCAAATGAAAAGATTTCATTCACCCCAAACTAATGTTAAATATAGTTTTAACATTTAAACTATTGTAGGTATATTGCATGTACCTACAAACAATATATTAGTTAATGAGTAATTGTATATATGGTCTGATCTAAGCCACTTTAGGAAGATCCCACATTCTCCAGCATGGATTTGGTTTTGATCCTGTTGATCTGAGTCTTCTGGGATCCCTGGTATTCATTTCCTTAATTTCTGGTCCAGGATTCTTTACCACTGCTCAGATGAGTGGTGTGTCACTTGTCATTTCGGTATCCTCTCTGAAAGATGGGAATAGCCATAAGTGTGCTCCTAAGGGTTGCTGTTAAGTTTACACAACCACACATACAGAGAGAGAGAGAGAGAGAGAGAGAGAGAGAGAGAGAGAGAGAGAGAGAGAGAGCAGGAGAAGTACCAAACTATTTTCATTGATTTTAAATTTTGTTTTCATTCAGGTGTGGGTACATGCATGTGATTATATACCACACAGTGCACACACCTTCAGGAGTGAGAAGAGGGCATTGGAAGCCCCTAGGAATGGAACTACATAAAGTTATGAGCTGTTTATGCTGGTGCTGGGAATTGAACTTAGGTCAACGGGAAGATTAACAAGTACTCCTAAACACTGAACCAGCTCTCCAGCCCCGTTTTCATTACTTTTATTGTGTCATTTGAAAATCTGCTATTTAGCACAAACATCTGACCATACCATCTGAAACAAATAATTAACTAAATAATAGAGGTTATGTTTATAGTGGCCATGGAGGGGAAGATTTCTCATGTTGATCAGAGGCTCCGCATTATCCTTGAAGCTAAAAAGCAATCCCAGTGACAGCATTTTTGTTGGTAAGGGGTGGTTCTGTGTCATGGAGCCAGACTCACTCTGCTTAAATCCAAGTTCTATTGTTTAATGGCTTTTAATTATTAGCTCCTTAAATACATTTTCTATTGGGATGATCAAATGACTGTTTCTTTCAATGAATTGTGTTCAAAGTGTTTGGTGAGTATCTGGCACGATACTGGGTCACTTTGTAATCATTCATTTGCTTTAATTTTCAGACTATTGATCTCTAATCAAAATGAAATTCTGGAGACTTCATATTAGAAACCCTTTTTCCATTGCTTTATTTATTTAAACCATATTTGCTGATGCCCCAGATTTTAGTGTTCCAATGAGCATTAAAAAAAAAAAACAACAACAACAACAAACAAAAACTGTAGAAGGAGAATTTTGCATGGGATCAGTCAAAATATCTTCTGGGTCTTATTTCATCACTAGGTTACTAAACATTCCAGGCTGATCCTATGAGATCCTATGCATTTTACGAGCCCACAATTCCTGACTTCAAACACTCTTTGATGTTGACAATGGATCTCACCTCTGGCCCTAATTTACCTCTATCTGTCTTGCCCCTGAATTGTCTCATCTACATTCAGAGTTTCAACTTCCATGTATGGACTGCTAATACCCCAATGTAGAGTGGCCGATACAGAGCCCACTCTGAGTTTGAGACTGAGTTTGAGTTTGAAGACGTCCTTTCTGGTTTCCACCTAGAGGTGCCCACAGAGACCTCAGATTCAAGTGCTTTCTCCTCTCACTAACCCGCTCACCTACCTGAGCAGTATTCTCAGAGAAAGGCCGGTGATGCTCCAGGCTGCCAAGTCAGCAATGTGGCATCATTTGCCAGAGCATTCTGCTTTCTGGTACCTCGCATTTACTTAAGTTCAAATTTCTGAAATTTTTGTGGCAAGAAATAGCATTTGTAGGATGTGCAGTATCCCGTTTGTCTAAGTATAATTAATGTCACAAATACTGGAGTACCCTGGAGGACTGAGGTGTGACCTCAGGGCCATCTCTGACTTTTTCTAATAGCATATTGATGATCTCACTTTTAATTCAATAGTGGAAGCTTCCACACCAAGTGTCGGTAGCCCATGGCAGCTCTACCTGTGGTATTCTCATAGAAGGGCCTACAGGTTTGGGGAGGAAAACGTAATTTATTTAAGGCTATGAAAATAAAAGGCAAATGTGAGTGCAAATGTGGGAAATATAAAAGATGAAATGCGTTGGGACAATGTGTCCTGGAGAACAGATGGCTGGGGGGGGGGGAGGGATGTGGTTGAATAACTGTCCTGAGAGAAAGGGAGAGTCTCTAACAGGGAGGATCTATATAAATCTTCCCAGAGTGCTAAGGAAGAGAAATTTAGACTAGACGTTGAAGTGAATTCATTTCAGCACTCAGTGCCTCTGAGTAACCGGACATTTCCTGTAGCGCTGTTTCTTTGGTCCTCTCATCTGAGCATCTGGATGATGAGATGCTGGTCCACAGCTCGCTCCTCTTGAAATGAATGGACCATAGAGAGCTGAAAGAAAAAAAAAAACTGTTCTCAAATACTTTCAGTCTCTTCACTATTCTTCTTGTATGTAGTGTCTAGCTAAGAAGTGGGGTTATATAATCATTATTTTATTCTTATCAGTAACACATCTCTTCATACTACACTGAGTGTAATCTAGAGTTACATAATAATAGTATTGAGTTTAAGGCTATGGAAGTATGCCAAAGATTCTAAGTGTTGACTGTGTCGATCTTAATAAAATTTGGAAACTCAAGCACATTAGATAAAAGAAATCAGTGTATTATCAACCTGCTAGGCGCTTGATTCAAAGGGCATTTTAAAATGTGCATCTGGAACGGAATTCCTCTGTGGCGTGGAACATTTCCACTGGGAAATGAGACAATAGAAGAGACCTCCTAAAAAAAAAAAAAAAAAAAGAGAGACCTCCTAATGGCTCTCAGTGTGTTCACTGCAGTCACCTGTGTGAATGTGCACTGATTAAGCAGTCTGAAACACAGACCCACTCAAAGTGGAAGTTATGCGCTCTAGAGATGTACTTGAAGGGTCATCATTGCCCAGCAGATTTTCCTGTCCATGAGAGCTCAAATCAGCGCAGCTCTAGATCTTCTCTTCCTCCAGAATGATCTATGCAAACCAAAGAGGATGGCCTTAATTGCATATGCACAAGAAACTAATGATATGCAGAAATTAATGGCAGCAGGAATGTGATGTCCTTGTGACTCCAAGGCAAATAATGGACAACAAGAGAGCAACAGCAGAAAAGAAAGGGGTATGAACGTAAACCCAGAGGGGAGAGGAGAGAAAGTTTCAGAAGAAAATTATGCTTTGCTCCTTTATGTCACCAACCCCTAACCCCTGACAAAAATACAATCACCATTTGAAAAGATAGGAAACTGTAGCAACTTTGGAGTCACGGTAACCCCGTTTGGGTCACTTAATGTCAAACACCAGCAGAGCTGAGACACAATTAAAAACACCTTTCTTCTTGATGACTCACAGCTCTGAAATTCCATCACGAGGCTGCCCAGGTTTCAGGATGGGAGACAGTGATGAGAACGGTATGGAAGGAGCAGATGTACCTAGGGGATCTCACAAGGGTCTGGCATTGGCGGCAATTTTTTTTTAAAAAAATCTAAAAATACATGACTCAAGTTCTCATTCAAGGAGGTGATGTGAGACGGGACAGTGTCTAATTAAATTAACACAAAAGTGGTGTCTGAAACAGGGTAGTAGAAGAGGGGTCGCCTATAGAACAGGGGACAGTGACCGAATCCCTCTTTGTATCGTCTACTGAGAGAAACATGTCACTCAACACACACACACACACACACACACACACACACACACACATGCACACAGAGGCACCCTTCTCTCATAACTTAGAAAGGCATTCCTTTGTGGGAAAAAAAACGGTGAAATGACCAGCGGAGTTATGGGATTGCAGTCACTTTACATGTATTGATTTATTGATCCTCACTGTTGTATTAAATTATAAATCTAACATCAAAGAATTATATGAGAGTAGAAGTTCCTTTCCTACATGAATTGGGTAATAAAAACTATTATCCTCTGGAATATGACTTAGTGGTAATCAGCAGAGAGTTAGAATAAGATTTTAATTGAAATACTAACAAAAAAAAAAGCAAGCCGGCAATCAGTCAGGTAAAAGATAAGAAATGATAACTTTCTACAACTCTTAGTAAGAATTTAATTTACATACAACTGGTTTATTGCACAGCTTTTCAGAGATACCGAAATAGAAAGATTTGGAACCCTAGAAGAAGCATGGATAGGCTGAGTGATCAAGGCTGGCTTCAGGGTACAAATGTCATCTCAATGGATGCTCACTGTTGTCTAATGTCATGTTGTCCCTCCTCTACAGGATGGCAGCCCCATTCACATTAACTTGTAGAAGATTAAGCATCCAAGGAGGGGATAAGTAAACTCTTGCCAGGCAGGCTCTTTCTGGCATTAAAGTAGCACTGTTTCCCCTTGTAGTTTACTAACCTACTGCTAACCACCCAGAAATGAGAAGGAGGTTCAAAATCCAGTCATAACAAAACTCAGGGGACTCTTGGATGTGTCTTGGAAAGAGCAGTTAAGCTATATCTTGCTTCCTTTCTTCTCTAGAAGCTTCAAATATGAGAACTGTTCTCCCTTCCCAGGAACACTTAGGTGCTTTGACTTTATACTGATTTACCCACTTATTTATTAATTTAATGCCCTACCGTATCTCAACAGAGATTTGACAGAGTGAATTTTGATATTCATATGTACTAGTGTGTGTGTGTATATATATATGTATGTATGTAATATATATTATTTATGTACATGGATTTTGTGAAATTCTAACATTTAGTCAAGGTCAAACAAAATCCAGGATTACAAAACGAAGTGTAAGCATGACCTGAACCACCCCTGCGATTGTTTGAGGACCCAGGAAATGTCTCTAGTATTTTTACCCCTAAATTCTAAGGAAAAACAAGCCCAGCTTCTCAAAACAACAAATTTAAGTCCTTGAAATAACCACTTCTCTCTCAGAAGACCCAGAGAAAGGAAAACATTCTTTTGGATTCAAAGAACACAGTAGGGCACAGTGGCCTTGGGTTGTGTAAATGCACATAAAACTGATGATTCTATTGTAATACGAGTAGTAAATTCCCACATGAACCCATTGGCTTCTCTGAGAAAGCAGACACATGCTCATTGGTCTCAAACAGGGCATATATTTAAATGCTCAGTGTGACTTTTATAGGCATGAATCATTTTGTCATAGAAAAATTGAGGAAAACAAGTTAAGTTCACCTCCCCAGAGGCTGTATGACAAAATTATTTCAAGATACAACCCTGTGCTAGGCAGTGGTGTCACACACCTTTTATCTCAGCGCTTAGGAGGCAGAGGCAGGCAGATTTCCAGGTTCAAGGCCAGCCTGGTCTACACAGTGAGTTCCAGGACCATCAGAGCTATACAGAGAAACTCTGTCTCAAAGTGGGTGGCAGTACAGTAGTCTGGAAACACCCCTTTGAATTTGTTGACAGTTCTTTCATCAAAAAGTAAAGCCAGAGTTATCCCTTCTTGGTTATGGCCAATTATAATGACTCTTTTTTTGTTGTTGTTAATGCACTACAACAGAGTAATATAATAAGACTTCAGAGGTTAACTTAGGAAAGCGTGCTTCTAAGCTGCATTCCCTCTTGGGACCTGCATCCCTTGGAACTCAGGGACAGTGCAGTGAGGAAGTCCAGAGGCCAACTGAAAAAGTCAGGCTTTTCTACCAGCCCCAGGCAGGGCTGCAATGTCTTTTGGAAGTCAACAGAGCTTCAAATAATTCCCCAACTGCCTTGAACTTTGGCCTAATTTCTAATGAAATGGGATGAGACACCATGAATTGGGTTCCAAAATTTCCTCAAACAGAAAACACTGGTGATAGTGTTCTGGGTCCCAGAGGGTTTGGATGACTCATTCTTAGAACTCGGTAAGAACATCACTAAATTATGTTAACTGCTAATGCATAGAGCATTTTATCCAGAATAATCTCTACTTCATTATGAAAGTAAATTTTCTATTAGTATTTCAAAGGAGAAACCCATTCTGGAAGGAAAAATTCCCAAATACACTTCATAATAGAAATATAATGCTTTTCTTCCCTCTTTGCCCACTTCCCTGGCCTAACAACAGCTTCCTTCAAGAGCATGGATGCCATTTCCATCTTGATGTAAATGTGGTGTACAAACTCACTAAGGAACTTTCCTGTACCTATAACTATGATGAACTATGTTGTGGGATTCCCCTCTGTATGCTGTGAATACCATTGGTTAATAAACTGGTTTGGCCTGATAGGGTAGAACAGAACTAGGCAGGGAAAACTAAAGTGTATGCTGGGAGAAAGAAGGGCAGATTCAGACAGAATCCATGGAGCCACCACCAAAAACAGACATGCCAAAACTTTGCGGGTAAGTCACTGCCATGTGGTGATACACAGATTGATGGAGATGGGTTAAATTAATATGTAAGAGTTAGCCAGTAAGAAGCTAGAGCTGATGGACCAATCAGTGATTTAAATAATAAAGTTTCTATGTGATTATTTCAGAGCTGAGCAGCTGGGAACCAATAAGCAGCCTCCTTCAACAGAACTATTCACAAATAGACTGGTCTAATAAAGACAAGACTAAGTTGGATATAATATACACATACATATATCAATTAGGACATTTTTAATGTTTCATAACATATTGATCTTTGAAGTATTGAAAATAGTCTAGATTTTTAAAAGCCAGGCATCAATAATACCCCTTAAGTCAGTATCCCTCAGACACTACCCTGCATTAAATATAGCTGAGAGCTTGTGAAAAAAATGCGTATTGCCCAGGTTTCACAAATACTCCCTGAGTATGTTTGCATGCAACTCAGGATTCTGTGCATCTGAACCACATGGTTCTAAGTGAAACTTGAGATCCGAGGACATAAATATCATGGAAGAGAGGGGCTCTCAGACAGTTAAGCCGAGAAGCATCTTTCCAACTCTAGCGTTAGGAGCATTGGCTACTCTTGCAGAGACAGGTGTTCAATTCCAAGCACCCACATGGTGACTCAAAACCATCTGAAACTCCAGGGGTATCTGATGCTTTTTTGAAGCCTCTGCAGGCATCAGGCACACAGGAGGAACATACATAAAACCATGTAGGCAGAAAGCTACACATGTAAAAATAAATAAATGTTTTTAAAGATTCTTGAGGATAACAGACAATTAAAGCATGCAGTCTCCAAAAGGACTTTAAGCTTCTCCCTCCCATTTCCCAAAGTCTCTCAATTAACAGTCCATGACTTAATCTTGGCCATTGTGAATGGCCCATCTAATAGTGTGCAAAAACAGTGGCTTGCACATTTGTGGCACTTTAGATTTATAAAGGTCTCTTAAAGTTCCCAGTTTCATTCAAGACTTCCTTCAAACAAAATGACACATAATCATTGCAACAACATCAGACTCAGGTGATTCAGCCTTGAATTAACTGACAACGAACAATAAATTTGACACTTTAGGGGAGAGAGACTAGAGTCGAGAGAAATGTTCCAGCATCTTTCAAATGGCTTCATAGCTTCCTAGACAGATCTTCCATGCTGCGTATGCAAGTGAATGCTTTCGTTGGACTCACAGGTCAAACCCTTTCAAATACTCCATTTGGGAAATAGCCTTTGGTTCACACTTGCGTGATATGCCCTCCTACTCCATCAGTACTCACTTTGAACCTCCTGGTTTGCCAATGGCAGAGGATCCCTGCGGGCTGACCTTGGTTGGGGGTGGTAATGGTCAACACCTGTAGTATATTCCAAGCGTTGGACATCTGAATGAATTGATAGCTCTTTAAGCAGAGAGCCTCATGGCTTCCTGCCCAGTACCTGGAACAAGGCCTGATGTACAGTAAACTTCAAGGACCTAATTTGTAACTTTGGATGGGCACTGAAATCACCTGGGGGCATTTGTGAAATTCTCCACTAGAGAGCCTGCTTAATTAGACTCTGGAATGTGAACCCAATAGGTTGCAGAAAGCTCCCTGATGCTTCAGGTACTTGGTGAATTTGGAGTACTGCTCTTCTGAAGCAGACATGTGAATGCCAACTGTTTGTGTCTACAGTTTGCAAAAAAGGCAATGATGACATTTGTAGTGGGATTTTTCAGCTGACCGTAGTGATGAAGCCCCAGCTTTAGAACTGTTCTGCTTCCCAGACCCTGGGAGACAGACCTATTAAAAAAAAAAAGGAAATAGACCTTTTCCTCCCTGAATTGCTTTTAATCAGCATGTCTTTTAGCAACTGCAAATAAGCTAGAACAGAAATCCATTTGATTTTAAGTATATTACTCTTTAGACAGTGTTAAAATGATTTGCATATGCTAATTTAATACAAAAGACACAGACAGGTATTAGTCTCCTGTTAACAGATTATGTTTCGTGCATAGATATGCCCTGAGACTTCCCGCCAATATATAGACAGCAACCCCAAGAAATATTTAAATTTATATTTCACTAAGACTTCAATATTCTTGCTTCCATAAACATGATCACATTAGAAATAACTGTAATTCCTTTAACTGCAGGCAATCTGAATTTTTTTCTCTCTTTTTTATTTTTTTGAGACAGAGTCTTTGTGCAATAGTCCTAGTTGTCCTGGAACTAGCCTTGTAGACCAGGCTGGCCTCAAACTCACAGAGATCAGCCTGCCGCTGCCTCCCAACTTCTGGCACTAAAAGCATGAAACACCACTGCCCAACTATAATTTGAAATCTTACCGCAAATTTCAATAAATGCATTATGAAATTTGAACAGCTGCTCATGGTTCTGGACATCAGTGAAGCATTCTGCCATGGCAATGTTTAGATTTACACGAATGTTTTAGATACCTGAAAATATCTCTTCACTTAATGTTCTACACTGCAGCTGTCAACTATCCTGATCTTTGGCCTCAGGGTTTATAATGATTGTGCCAATATCCCTCTTAAATACTATCAGTAAGGCCAGATAACTTTATAGTTCCTAGTAGTTCGGCAAGTGATTTGATATTTATAAACTCTTCTGTGGGCAATAGTGTTAGCTGAAGGTATATCACCTCTTGGTTAAATAAGATACTATCCACCAAGATTCAAGTCCAGTTTGGTGGAGCAGATGGCTTGGCGAAGCCTTGCATTCTATAAAGCAATGGAACTATTGGGACCATTAATGTGCATTGAGTTGAGTCATTTACTCCTCAATACATCAACAAAACACAGATTAAGATAATTGTTGCGAATTCAACATGGTCATATACTTTCACTAAGGAGAGTAGACATGGGCAGGTCATGGATGAGCCTTCTGAAGACTGCAGTGCTCCCTGTGACAGGGAACACAGCATGTACAGATAGCCATACCTCTCCATACTACCTGGTTGTATATTATATCCACCATGGAAAATGAAAATTTTCTTATGATCTTCAAAGAAACTTATAGCTATTATTAATTGCATACCTTAAAACCCATGGATATTCCTTTTAAAAAATATTTAAAAGTATTAAATATGTGTGTGGCTGTTTAAGGGCATGTTCAAGTCACAGCTGTGCACTCAGTGGCCAGAACTTCCCATCCCCATGACCTGAGATGGATATTAGTTGCCTTACGTGAATGCTGGGACCTAAATTCTGAACCTCTACAAGAAAATTAGATATTCTTAACCTAGGAGTCATCTCTCCAGCCTGACATATTTGGTTAAAAATATGTTACATTTAGCTGTAGCAAGCTATGGTGTAGCCAATATAGGACAGTGATATAATCATATGAAGAAAAGTTTACCTTTTTAATTTTGTTGGTGTTTTGAACGGGTCAGGTTTTGTTCTGAATCACATTATTAATGAGGAGGGACTAATTGCTACTCCCCAAGCCTACAGGCCAATCTGAAGAAGGGAGTAAAACCTAGGCTCAGTCCTCTGCTGTCTCCAGAACCTCTTTTTTAAACCCATATACCTGTGCAATCAAGCACAATAACCAAAAAACCCATAAGACACTGTCTGAGCAGCCACATTCGCCAAGCTGCTCATTGTGGGAAGTGAACACAGACTCCAGAAGAGAAGCAGAGGTGAAGCAGAAGACCTTCTTTCCCCAAACAGTGAGGCCAGCATTAGCATCGCTCAAGAACCAAGATGAGTGAAAACTACCAAGTAGAGCAAGCAAAATGAAAATCATCGAGTATATAATAGTAAGCAAAGAGAAGCTATTGTTTTTCCAAGGGGAATTTTCGGTTTTACTGGCCTTGAAATACTGGAAAAAAAATTAAAAATTGGAATGCCTGACTTGTACACACTGACATTTGAGAATACAATGTCCAGGTCCTTTCAAATCAACACCTTGCTGAAGACTGCCACTGAACTTACTCAAAAGTCCTTGACTTCCTCTCACAGAAACAGAGACCAAGGGGATCCTGGAACCATCACAGACACATGACCATGATCGCAGAAGGGAGTGGCTGTTGTCAGCCTGTCATTGGAATCCGTTACATTTCCCAGCAGAACTGATAATTAGCCTTTCAATATTGGATGATCTCGGGTGCCTGATCTGTTCTACACACTCTAGAAATTAATTATACAAGATTTCAGGAATAGGTAAGATATAGGGAAAAAAAAGGAATTTGAACAAAACAAATGAACTCACACCAAATACTGTTGAAATTAGGAGCGGCGGGGCTGCGTCCCCGGCACCCGGCCGCCCGCATGGCTAGCTTATACCCAGAAATAATTACACGGAAACTGTATTCTTTCAAACACTGCCTGGCCCTGCTAGGTCCAGTTTCTTGTTGGCTAGCTCTTACATATTGTTCTAACCCATTTCTAATATTCTGTGTAGCCCATGAGCTGGCTTACCAGAGAGGATCTTAACCTGTGTCTGTCTGGAGTGGGAGCATCATGGCGACTCACTTCACTAAGCTTCTTTTTCCCAGCATTCTCTTCTGTTTACTCCACCTACCTAATTTTCTGTCCTATGAGGGCCGAGGCAGTTTCTTTATTATTAGCCAATGAAAGCAACAGATAAGATACAAGACCCACCTCCATCAAAATACCCCACCTTTATTCCCTGCATTTGTGTGTGTGGGGGGGGAGTACCTGAGAGCGGAGATGAAAAATTACAAAAATCAAAATTAAAGGGAAAACAAGATCTATTTGCTGAGGGGAAATCGGCTCCAGATAAAAAGAAATGAAATTCCCTTTGCATTCACTCACTCAGCTTTTTCCACCGGGTCCATTTGCACAGTTGGAATTAGAGGGGAAAAAAAAACTGAAAAAGCAAATTTGCCACTTGCATATTTGTTAGAAGAGAAAAAGAGGAAAAAGCCCCGTAGGTCAAGTCTCATGGAGAGAATGCCAAATGTCTTTGTGTCCAGTTATTTACGGTTTCAGATAATTGTACAGAAAATATCAAATTTGCATAGTGTGATTATTGCTGATTATTTATCTAGCAGTCAAAATGTTTCAGTGGTTCCTAGGATGACAGATTGACAAGTCCTTAAAACTCATTCATTTTAGAAATTTGCATGTAATTAGGCAATAATGAAGGGATGTTTGTGGACAGAGGATAACAGTACAATATGCTGGAAGGGATTCAAAAGCTTGACAAAGTGTTAACACTATCTTCAGATGCAAGCAAGCTCTAACTGCTTGGCTCAAAATCACTACATGTATGAATTGGGTACAGAAGATTCAGAAAATTATCAATGGAGTAAATTACAGGTTTGGGTTTTTTTTTTCTTGTTTGAAAAAAAAATTCACTCACTGGACTCAAATATATTTGGGGGTATTGTTAGATTTAAAATTGCCAGGCAGGATCTAAGATCTGAAGAAGAAAAGTGAAGGAGAAAAGATAATAAATGATTCAGAAAGGGACCAGTTACTAGTTCTCTCAGCTCAGCTCCTCTCAAGGTGTGGATGACCCTGGATGGGTAATGCCTGAATCTCAGATTTATACACACACTATTGTGTAGACTTGGGACTTGAGATGATGGCCAATTTTCTCTCCTGCTTACAAAGGTTTGAAATATCGGGACGCTTCTTGAATTGGAGCATTCCAATAGAGGGAATAATGTTTCTTTCTTCCATCAGGAAAGGAAAAAAAAAAAAAAGTTGTGTATTTCAATTCCCAGCCTCTTAAATGACAGAAGCATGGTAGACACGACATGACAATCACACTTGCAGATATAAAGGCGATCCCTAAAAATGAGGCCTTTCATTATTATGTGCCCATTTCCTGCTGAAATCCTCCACGTGGCTTCTCCAGGTTGCGATGGACATTGTAAAATCTGCATTTGAAAGTTCCGGATTGTCTCTGATCTTCACACAGAACTGTCTTTTCAAGTAATTGATGTATATTATGTAAAATGCTTCCTTTCAAAGCCAGACTACCTGAAGTATCGGGTTATTATAGTAATTTAAATCAATGAAAATCTTAACAAAGGTTTATGAAGGGTTATGAAAAGAATAAAAGTTATTTCTTTTAACTGGTAGATTCACAGTTTATAGCCTGATTTAAGAAGATAGGTGCTCATCATTTTGTGATATTACCGACGACTTTTAATAGTATTTGGGGGTGGTGATAGCATCTTGAAATGCAAAATAATAAATTAAATGTCTGAGTATAGACGGTGAAGCCATGAATATTGCTTTAAAAGTATAGGCTACAGGAGACAGACGATAAAGGCTCCTATGGATGTTTTCTTTAGGAAACTTAGCCACATTGACAAAAGCTATCACACATTAAGGACATCTCAAAGACTGGCAAATTTTAAATTCCTACACCGCTTAACTCATTAGTTAATTTCAATTAGAGTAAATTTGAAGAATTCTTGAGTAATATTGAAATATTACCCAAATGCTAAATATATTAAAAGATCTTATCACTTAGTAATGCCTTATGATGCCCTTTCATTGAGAGAGTTCAAGTCAAGATTGACTGGTCCTGTTAAATTAATAGCTATGAAATACATTCCTTACCATATACTTAACATAAAAATGGACAAAGTAGGTGGGAATCAGGCTCTGTGTCTTACTTCAAATAAATGCCCAAAATTTGGGAGGCCACCGGTTGTCCTCCAGATTGACTATGGTCATTTCAAAGTCAAGAAGAAAGACATAGTTGGGTATTGGGGTAGAAGTCTTTTTTTTTTTTCAGTTTAGGTCCAGCAATAAGCTACAGAATTTCTATCCACATTTCATAAACTGGAATTCAACCACTCTTAGGAAGCCAGAAAATGTTATATCTGTGCCCAGGAGTTAAAGGGCATGGTGCTTGGTGTACACAGAGCTCTGTCAGTTCCATCAGTATGTGTGCACTGCTAACAGCTAGCTACACATATCATTTTGTCAGTTCTCCACTCTACCTTTGATGCCAAGTTTCTGAAAATATCAGAGCCATCAGAAGAAAAAAAAAAAAACATGTAGTTCTTCAGACCCCACAGTGCACAGTGCAGGACTTACTAAGAGAGAAACCAAAGTCATTGATAACTCTCCTAGAAGATTGACTTCTCTTGGCTTCCAAAGGATGATATATTTTTTTATCCTTTCCCCACTCACTACCAAGTATTTGTTTCAAATGTTTGTTTTAATCATTTTTCTTGTTCCTCATCTTTTTACAAACCTATAGCGGGTTAAATCATTATCTTATTCCCTCCATGTTCCTCCCCACATTTCCCCCATTTATCTTGCCCCTCTAAGTCTGTAATTATCTGGTGTCTTCTTGGTCATGCTTTTCTAAACTTGCCATTGCGTTTGAGAATGCAGCTGCCCCTTCACCTTCACATGCTCAGTCTTTCTTGCTTGCTTTGCTTTTTTTGCCCTGCCATGAAGCATTCATATACCTTTGCATTCATATAGTTTATTGGTTTATCTTGTTTCTTGTCTATTCTTCCAGGTGGTTTGTTTGTTTGTTTGTTTTGTTGGCTTTTTTAAAGATTGTTGCATATACTTACAGTCTGAAAGAATTCCTGGCATATAATGTAAACACATAAATATTTGTCGAAAGTGAATCAATTGCTTTCCCCAGCTAACTCAAGACTAGCTGGAAAAAGAAATGAAGAATAACCTATGGATAAATTAAGACATTTCTAGAACAAAATCATTCTGTCAAAAGAGTGAAAGCATTAATGTATCTTGTAAGCAAGGAGTGTAGCAGAAAGTATTAATAATCAATAATAACACAGTGCCTGGACAGTTCTAGAAAAGGCTTGCCAGTCTACTCTCATAGCTCCAAAGTAGACTCAGCTTCTCCAACAAAGCCATAGGAAAGAGCCTGTATAAGGCCCCAGGAGTATGGATTTAATGAAGGACTAGAGTATGGCTTCATGAGGTTATGTCATTGAAACCTAGATATGGAAAGCTATATGGCCTACTGGACCTTAATTAAAGTAAGGGATAGCAATGGAAAACTTCATCAAGTCCATAATCGGAGAAAAGATACCAATACCAAAGTAAGGTAAGTTGGCATATGAAAGAGTCAACAGAAGTAACAAACTGAATTCAAGAGTGATCTTTGCAGTGTTCTAGAGACAGAGGGAGGATCATGAGTTCAAGGTCAGTCTAAACTATATACTGAGACCATATCTTAAAAACAAAACAAACACACACATATAGACACACACACACACACACACACACACACCCTTTAGTACAAATGTTGATAACAAATTAAGGTACTAAATTCTAAGGCATCTGAGGTCACATGATTGTAGGCATACAGTTTGTCATTCATTCAGACAAGGACACTAATATGCAATCAGATCTAAAATGAAATTCCTATGTGTTGTCAGGGCTGGGAAACTGGTGAGGCTCATGTTGGAGAGCCGGTATATAGAGCACTTTCCAAGTGATAAAGAGTAACTACAAAATTAGAATAGCTCATGGCTTTTGTGCAAGTCAAACCACAACTTGGAACTCATTCTAAGAAAAAAAATAACTGAGCTAAAGAAAGCAACCACATCTCAAAAATGTGTGTCATGGTAGCGATCTGCCAAGATTCACCTAGAAGCTCATCAGCAGATGTCATGCTACCATGAAAATGAGGCTTTGCAAGGCCTTCTAAATAGTGGTTTTCAAACTGTCTCAATAATAAGCCAAAGAGGAAATAATTTAGGCTATGAGGGACATCAAGAAACCACAGATAATAAATAAATGAATAGGCAAAGGGTTATTTTGTTCTTCCAGGGCTGGGGCATCAGATCCATTGACCGAACAACTTCAACAGTATTCTCTTACAGTTATGGAGGTCAGAGTCCAACTTCAAAGTCTCCTTCGAGGCATCTCATCTCAGGTTGCAATGGCTACCTTCTTGGGTCCCACCCTTATGACTTCCCTCCACTTATGTAACCTCCATAAAGGCTCTAGTGTTAAATGTCATCACTGTGAAGGTCAATATTTCAAATAGGAATGTGAAGAACGTAATCAATTCACAACGGCCGTGTTTTAATGAAGGCTTACATTAAAGATCAGGCTAAGGAATGAATTTAGTTCATGGACTCTCATTTGCTGGTCATTGATCCGTAAGCATGCAGCTTGTATTAAACAGCAGTGTTTATTTTTAAAAGTTCTAGAGGAAATGATGTCTAGCAATACTACAGCCATAATCACACATCGACATCTGGTCTGGTGATGTGTCTTTAGTCCATATGTTTAGGATTAATATTTCTACAAGAGTGATAGGGGGAAATGGAGAGAAAAAGGAGATGCAAGGAGTAGTTATTATGCACTGTTCCCAAGCCAGGTATAGTGCTGAAAACCCCATCCCCTTTCATTAAGGTTTTGGGGCCTGCTGCTTCACAGGTGGGAAGCTACAGCCGAGAATCTTCCACCAGTCACGGCCCCTGCGAGATCTTCTATTGCCGTGGGATTATTGGCATCGCCAATGACTTATCCCTACACGGCTTCATCTCCCTAATGATGGGCGAGCTTTAAAGCAAAAGATTGTATTCCCCTGCAAGCAGTCTACACAGGTGCAGATGAAGTCAGCACCCAGGCAGCTACACACACTAGAGGAGGAACTTGACTGAAGTCTGTGTGAGAACTGTGACTCAAAGTTATTCCAAGCCAGGGCATTGTTTATGACTCGACTTGATTGTCAACTCAGAAGTTGAAGCAAAGTCTGGCCCCCGAGGAGCCAACCAGGTGGACCTACCTGGGAAAAGCTTTTCACTGTGAATTTCAAGGCTGGCGTAGCCAGGACACCCACATCAAGCTAAACAAGCTATAAAGAGTCCCATTTACTAGGCTGCAGTGGAGGAGGGTCCTCAACAGTATTTACACATTCTTTGCTAGCTAGTGAGGTGCTTCATGTCTGGGTGCAAAATATAAATAGACTGAAAAATATTTGCTTATTATTTTAGGTAATTTAGAGCTGGTGCAAATGCCGGATTTAATGGCCCCAGAGACTGAGGGGCTCTTCATGCGTTCACCTGCCTGAATGTGGGGAACATTACCGCTGGCCACCTCTTCTGCTATGCCCAGAGGTGAGTTGGGACTCTGAGTGGAAAGTCCAGACTCTCACTACAGGAAGCCCATTGTGCTTAAAGAAATTTAGCTTTTGGATTCTGAGCTGAGAGGTGCGATTACTAGCAAGTCTAACAGCTAAGAGATTTTATAACTGAAATCTCTTCAGTGCTAAACACTGAAGAGTTCACAATCATGTCCTCATTCAGTGAGTGCTCAATGGTGTAGAAACTACAGATCACTAGAAAAATTATAAACCAGAAGCTCTATTGACTGCAACTCATGGTGGGATCTTGGAGAGACATTACAAGGTAAACCTGAAAGGGCTAGGATGAACTAGGAAGTGTGGGAATCTTTGCCATTGAATGTATATTCCCCCATCTGTGCTCACTGGCATCTTAGACTGGATTGCTATTGCTATGAGTAAATACCATAACCAAAGGTATCTGGAGAGGAAGGGATTTATTCCGCTTGTGCTTCCACATCAAAGGAAATCAGGATAGGAACTCAAGCAGGGCAGGAACCTGGAGACAGGAGCTGATGTGGTGGCCATGGAAAGGTGCTGCTTACTGCTTGCTCCTCATTGCTTGCTCACATTCTTCTTATAGAACCTAGGACCACTAGCCCAGGCATGGCACTATTCACAGTGGGCTGGGGCCTCCTTCATTAATCATTAACTATGAAAATATACTGGAGCCTGATTTTATGGAGGCATTTTCTCAATTGAGTCCCCCCCCCTACAGATAACTCTAGCTTATTTCAAGTTGACATGAACCTATCTAGCACCCTAGGTCAGGAAGAACATTCCCAGTTAGATATCTCTGACTTGTGTTTCTGGATCAAGACGTAAAGTATTGGTTACTGCTCCATAGTCATACTCTGTAGTGTGTTGGCTATGGATTCTATACATGCTGGCTATGGACTCATTCTCTGAAACTTTAAAACCCCAAGAAATTTTGTTTTATAAGTTGCCTTGACCATGCTATAATAATAAAATGAGAGAAAAATAACTAATGCAAAGATGATGAAGAATGCTATTTTAGATGCTGAAAGAACAATTCAGTTTGAAGAAATCCACAAAGTGATTTATCTCCATCCATTGAGAAGTCCAATACATTGTGTCATTTGCAATGGCAGCCACAATATTATAGTAATATAGCATGAAGTAGGTTTTGACGCAGAGATTCCATGCAAAATTTCAAGTGAAATTTCATATCACACCCCAATAATTCCTACAATCGTGAAAGTATTTTGTCACATACCCCTTCGCACAGTGCTCTCATGGCTCAATTCTGGGATGCTGAGGAGGCAATTATCTCGCGCAGTTACATTGTATAATTATATACATTGTAGACACATATGTCAGTGTATAGAAATGAGATTCTGACAGGTGAGGGGACCCAAAAATCATGGTACATATGTGTGTAGGAAAAAAAGCTTCTTTTATATCTTCCTCATGCAAGCATTGCTAGTTTTTAATAGTACATGAGCCATGAACTCTGCCTCAGTCACTGAAACAGTTAGACCCTATGCTGTCATAGAATAGTGGTGTAAATATGTTACTCTGACTTTTTCTAAAAAGTCCAAACTGAGTGAAAGAGATAAGCTAAGGTTGATTAGAAATATCTCTGACTGTAGAAGAAAGAGATCAGATCAGGTATGGTGTGTAAGCTAGAGAAATTGCCATGGTAGAAACATAAAGGTAGGATATGAAATACTGAAGGGCAAGAAAGAAGAAAAAAAACACCAAGGAAAAAACATCAGTTACAGGGTGTGAGGTGAGGTCTAACTTATAAATACTAAGAATTAAAAATTCAGGGCTATGATAATGCCCTAGTGAGTAAAGGACTTGCCTAGCAAGCATGGCAACTCCTGAGTTTGAATCCTTAGAACCTATGTGAAGCTGAACACAGTCACTGATGTTTGTAATACCACCTTCCAGTGCTCCTACAGTGAAGTGTAAGGTGGAGACAGGGGAACACCTAAAGCCCACAAGGCAATTAACCTGGCCTATACAGTAACAAGCAACCAAAATGAGACCCTCGCTCAAACAAGGTGGATTGACACTTGAGTGTCTTTTGACCTCCATGTCTACACGGTAGCATACACACACACACACACACACACACATACAGAAACACCACACACACACAAACATCATACACACACAAACATCATACACACACATACATACATACACAGAAACACCATACATACACACACACACAGGTGTGTGTGCAAATTAAGATTTAAATTTTTTAAAAAAAGGTTTTTAAAAGAGGTGTTATTTAAATTCCTGTTTATCTAAATTGCTTGGAACTTCATGAGCAATGAAGTCAAGCTGAGATGAAGATAACCAGGAGAACCCAAGAAGTCAATCGAAGCAGAGCAGATCAATCAGTCTAAAAACTCACCATCTTATCCGTATCTTAATTAAAAGAAATTGAGAGAGTGTGACTTGCGAGAGAGTCATTATTTTACGTGGCTCTTCTGATAATGAAGCTTAAGTGACTTAAAATAAATTCACTGTACAGAGCAAAATGGTGGCCTGAAGATAGCTTTAAGTTATGTCTTCATGAGCAAACTGAAGGTATAAACACTATCTTCAATCAGAGTCCCAGCCGGAATTAGACAGTTCCCACAAAGGAAGAAACTGAAGCGTAGCAAATGAATACTATTTATTGACACCTGAGAAGGTCAAACAAACTAAGTGTGTGGGGGAATGGGGTGGGATGGACTTTGTTATGACCTAGCAAGAGGCAGCCTCGTGTGAGGACTCCGAGTCAAAGCAAAAGTTATCAAAATGTGACAAGAGAATTCCTGACCCCAGAAAGATAAAGACCAGCTCCCACACAGCCCTGCCAAGGGAAGGTGAGGAAGGAAATACTCAAGGCTACCCACTGGCTCTTCCAGGCTCCTAGAAGATGTTCCCTCTGCATAAAATAAGCACAAAAGGCAAGAGAACTACAGAAGCAAGACTAGATGTGCCAACCTTTATTGCAGAAGGAAGGATAGACTAGATGGTGAAGGGATGAAGAGGAGAAAGGAACAACCATGGACATGGGCAGAATTTGCAAAATCATATTAAAGGTCAAAATTATCTGGGCTGAAACCAACTGCATCTTTCACACGGGAAAGTACACTTTTTGATGACATCTATAGGTGCTACCTAGACTTCTACCTAGGGCTCTGTGTGATATTGTGTTACCAAAAAGGAGAGCACCATGGGTGCACCAAACTCACCCATCCATAGCACTTGGCTTCTGTATTCTTCATGACATTCTGTAGCAATGTATAGCGTGAAAACTACCCCCACAGAAAGTGGAAGAAGCTGTGCATTAATAGATGTAAACCCATTATTAATCCTCTTCAAGTAAAGAAGTCAGTTTGAGTTTTAAGTCTCAGCGATGTGACTTAATAGAGTCAACTCTCTGATTATGAATAGTTTTGTAATTGCAATACAAAGAAATGAAATAAATTACGGTTTCCCTCCAGTTGCACAATTAGTGAGTTTGGTGTATATTTATGAAGTTACTAGAATTTTAGAAGACAAATATGCAGATTTCCTTCTCTTTCTCCCCTCCCGCCTCAATTGTAGCAAACTTCCTCTGCCCTGGGCTTGAGTTCATGTCACTTCACTCCCTCATGGTGTCTTTATTTTCCTTTGAGGGAGGTAAGCGTCGAAACAAGGGGCTCCCCTTGGTGTGGACTATAAACATACCTTTTTCTAACAACACAGCTAGAGAACTGTTGGCATTGCAGGACCACTCTTTACATCAGCCTGTATGTGTACTTGCTTCAAACATTGAAAATGTAACCCTCCTTCGTAACCTCTCAATAATGCTCCCTTTCTAGTCAATTATGCTCCTGGATAGACATGGGACTAGGAGACGGAGAGATAATGTGACCTGAATGGTATTTAAAGGCAAACCATTTCCTCTAAATGAACTTTGAGGGGCAAATCTCCTAGTTAACATCATCTGTTAGACATACATATGAACAACACCATCCACAACCTGAGAAAAGACCTTCGTAGTAGGGAAAAGTTTACATAACCCAAATCTGTCAATCAAAATAGAGACTCACCCAAGCCTCACCTGTAGCAAGCAGCTCCTTCTCTTAAACCAGATAAAAGCATACCCCATCCAAGAGCTATGTCCTTGAGCATTCTCCATCAGATCTTACAACTCCCTAGGTACTTTTGATTTGCTCATAAATAAAGCCTCTTTGATACTTTACTTTTCCCATGTGTTTCTTCTGCCATTCTTTGAACAAGGTGCCAAGACCCTAGAGACAGCAGGTTACATTTCAGATCTGTGACATTACATATTTTAAGTTTGCTCCCAAATTATGAAATGTGCTTGGAGTGTCTCCTTTGCTCAAGCTTCCTCCTCTCCACTTTATCCTAATACTGACTCTTTTTAATTATCTAAGACCGCACACTGGGCTTACTGTCATCATTCAGGAGCTCTTAGTAAAGGCTGATGCTGTTACAATTCCAACAGATCCTCTGGTACAGCTCTACAGATTGTTTAATAGTCGTATATACTGAGCCTCACACCTTTCCACATAGAGCAAGGAGGCTCAAGTGCCTCAAAAGTCCACATATTTAGGGCCTTCAATAAAAAAAATCAAGCTATCACTCGAATAATTCATTACATACATCATGACTTGAAGAGGCACTAGAGTAGCGACCTTACATACCTGCTCATATCTGAACCTGTGTAAGCAGCAGGTAGCATGATTCCTTACTTTCCCCTGCATACACTGGTCGACAAAAGAATCTCTGCCTTCCAAAGTGCTGCTCCCACAGAGTTGCAGCTCTGAGCACTGAATGGCTTGTTTTGCTAGTTCAAACTTAACACAAACAATCTGTTCTAGTTTGCTGTAGATTCTTGTCACAAACCAGTGACCAAATCCAACTTGGGGACCAAGAAGGGTTTATTTTGTCTTACCCATCCACATCATAGTCTGTATCCAGGAAAACTGACATGGGATCAAGGAAGAAGTCAAGGCAGGAACTGAAACAGAGATCATGAAGGAATGCTGCTTGCTGGCTTGCTCCCTGTGGCTTGTTCATCTACTTTCTTATACAACCTAGGACCTGCTGCCCAGAGGTGACTGAGGCCCACACCCATGTTCTGGAATATTATTTTAACTAGGCAAAGACATGTTACATTTGTCTGTGCTCCAGAATATTACTTTAACTGTGTAAAGGTATGCTACTTTTTCTTACGTTTCATTGGTTTCAAGAGGTCGCAATATATGTAGAGATGTGTTGTATCTGTTGCACCTTGCCTGCCTGAGGCACCTGATTCGTCTGACAAAAAGCTGAATGGCCAACAGTTATGCAGGAGAGGCACAGGAAGGGCTGGTGGACAGAGAGAATAAATAAGAAGAAGAGAAATCAAGGCTTGAGAAAAGAAAGAACACGACAAGGAAGGCAATGAGGGACATGCCCAGAGCAAGAAGTCAGGCGGGTGCCAGCCAATCAGACATAGAGAAGCAGTGAAAATAAGATATACACAAGTAAGAAACAAAATAAGCCATGAGACAAAAGGTAAGTAGAGAGAAACAGGCTAATTTAAATGAAAAGAGCTAGCCAAAAACATATCTAAGCTAGGTTAGGTCGAGCATTCAAAGCTAATAGTAAGTCTCTGCATCATGATTTGGGAGCTAGTGGGGGCTCCAAAAAGAAAAAGCTTGGTACAGTCCCACCTCAATTGTTATTCATGAAAAATGCCTTATAAACTTGTCTGTAGGCAATTATATGCAAGTAATTCAACATTAAGGTTCTCTTTTTCCCAGATGACTCTAGTTTGTGTCAAGTGACACCAAGTAAGCCCCAGCACATACACATACATCCAAAGGAGGAAGATGGTACCATTAAAGGATTCAGAGAGGGTACAAGATTATAAACGCAGATAGACATCACAAAGATACAAGGAAAAGGATTCAATTCACAAGGTGGGGTTGAATTCAGAAGGGAAGAATGTGAGGCCTGTGTGGAGATGTGTGGATGTGAGTGAAGAAAAATGAATGGCTCATCCTAATTCAAGGTATCACCTGATTTTTTTATTTTTATTTATTTTGCTTAGTAAATGAGTAGTTACAGAAATTACTCCCTGCCCCTGAGGTCATCTCAACATTTTATCTTATACACTACAGAAGCTAATACACACAGGACTCTTTGATAAAGATCTGTTTATGGGGCAGGGGATTTGACTCAGTAGTCGAGTGCTTGTGTAGCAAGAATAAGACCCTGAGCTTCATTCCCAGTTCCAGAAAGAAATCATTTATCTGCTTGTTTCATTGTCATATTTAATACTTAGAAGAAAATATTAGGAACTGAAGATCTGGGAACATAACATCGAAAATAGGAATAATGGTTCAGTTAAACATTGTTAGGAAAAATTGACAATGGAGTCTACATTGTAAATGACTGGACTTATTCATATGGGCTTCTGGCTCTTTTTCTTATTTCTTTTTCTTTCCTTCTTTTTCCTACTTGTAGATGTGCTATCCATAGATAGCTTCAGTCTCTGGCTCCTAGTCTGAAAGGCTCATCAGTCCACAGATCTTTCTGTGAGGGAGGGGCAGGAAGGTCAAGAAGGAGAAGGGACAGGGACACAGAAAGGTAGAGAGAGAAAGATTCTGGCCTAGGAAGGACAAAGCTAAGTCACCAGATACTCAGAGAGGATTGCAGACACTGGGTCCTCACTGCTAAGCAGGGTGAAGAACACTCTCTGTCCTAAAGGAATTTAGATAACAAAGAAGTAAATAGGAGGTTTTCGTGGAGAAAGTGTGACCTAATTTTGGTAGTGGGATTATGAGGGATTTGGATAATTAGAAAGCAAGTTGGAAGACTTTTCAGCTGAGAGGCAAAAGCCAGTCGGAAAGACAGAGAGGCTGTGGGGGAATCAACTGTGTGTGAAGAAGGCAAGGGGACTTGCAGACAGAGCAGGGCACTGACAGTTTCCTGTGACTAGCTTGCTGGTGACTGGAATCATTTTCTTAAAGGGCTCTTGCTACTTAATTCATTTATCCCTGGTTAGTGGGACTCCCCTGGGAAATGCAACTTGGTCTTCAGTTCCCTACGGTTATTTCCATTGAATAGATGCAAGAATGAAGAAGTGATTGTTGTCTTTTGGAAGACAAGCATCAAACGCCTGTCTTCTTTCCGGGATGAGCTTGAAGAGGGTACTAGTCACCTGTTCAGACTGACGTGATGCCCACATTCTCCTACCAAAGCCCTTCCCATGGAACCAGCCTTGTTCTTCCTTTCTGTTGGTTTTGTGACTTAGAATTGCTATCAGGAAAAAGTTCAAATCATGCAGAGTGCAACATGACTAAGGCATATGCAGGATGATGCAGATATCAATAATCAAAAAGCAGCAATTAAAAAAATTATGCTGTAGTTTACAGATGGTATAGAACAGGGAAGAATAGCACATGTCCTTGAAGTCAGCATTCAGAGGTGAGGGCCTTGGATTCAGTCCTGAAAAAAGAGAAAACCAAAGAAATGACATAGGAACTTGTGACGTGAAAGCTATTTCCAAGAAGAAAAGAACGGTAAATCAGGAACATACTGAGTTTCTCCATGCCAAGTTCAAACCCTGACTTCCTCATGTGATTGGTCCCTTGAATGGGGAAACCCTTTTGTAGACATATTTGTGTTTGAGTTCATTCAATTAAAACAAGAAATACAAAACATAACGCAGAAAGAAGTTCCTGCTGAGGTGTGATCCAGGAAGAACTCTGACATTTCCATTTGCACAACAGATCAGGAAGCTAAGAAAATCTCCTCCCTTCATGCCAGGGTTTTCTAACTGAAACAAACCCTAATAGGGGTTTTCCACACCCTGCCTACAGTTCCTACTATTTTAAGGGTTGTGGAAATGTATTCTTTTGTGGTTAAATATCATTCCCTCTGAAAAGTGTCTATGATTTTAATTTTACCCTCTTTTCTGGACTACAGACTAGACTATAAAAGAACAATGGAAACTTTGTTGAAGTTTTATTTTGTTATAATTTGTACTTCAACCCTGTAAGAAAGGCAGTGTTCATTTTATGTTAGCGTACATTTGATACAGGTAGTAACTACATACAACTCAGGTCTGCACACATCGTCTGTATGTGTTTAGGATTCTTAGCTGTTATCGGAGATGGTGTCTTAACACGTTTGAAATCTTTATGAAAAGAAGCACGATCGGTTTTTGGAAAAAATATAAATATCCATTAATGAATTTTTCTTCATGACTAGAAGTACTTTCTATTAGCAATCATAAAAAATACCTATTAAATTGCTGTGATGTTGTAAGCAGTCACACACCTCTCAGTCCTTGGTTTGTAGGCCAAGAGAAAACAAAATTCTAGTCTTCTTGAGAATAAGGAAAATAATTTTATCCCAGATTTCTGGGTTCTATCCCCCCCTCACCCACACACAACCTAGTTTCAGGGCCCATTAACGTAAATTCATACTGCTTAAAACATGTGATTCCCCAGTTCCCTGCAGAACACACACGTTTCTTTAGATCTTAGGAACTGCATTCAGGTCTGCGGATCTTACTTATGTCAATGTTTTCTCTAGCCATTTGTCAGTTATATAAAAAAGGTCCCGAGACCATCCAAAACAACAAGAAATGCTGGACAACAATTTCGACACAGGGGACTTGGCTCTAAAGCTCAGGCTCATTGCGCTGTCTGTTTAGCTAGCAGTTTCCTCGTGGCCCCTGCTGTTTTCCTTGGCCAGAGGTAGCTACTAGGACAGGAGGGTGGTTGTATTCATGAAGCCAGCTATAGGAAAGAATTTCCTTGCTTATTTTTTTCTTCTGTGTATGCGTGTTTGTGTGTGTGTGTGGTGTGTGTGGTGTGTGTGTATGTATGTATTTATTTAAAAGCTTGGGTGCAAGAACCTTCTTATTTATTTGCGAGCTATTTGAAAATAAATCTGTCCATGATTTGTAAAATATTTAGTTGCCTTTCACATGGTAAAAGTGTTAAACACATATATTTTAAACTCGTAACAATTCTTACTCTATGAAATTTGTGCTATTCTGGCTATTTTCATCTACTGTCATCTCTTAAAAAAGTAATGGAGGTGATCCTTTTCATTATTAAAAGGTGAAAATGAAAGGTGTTTGAAGGAGAAGCTAGCTAAAATTACACAATTGCTCCAATCAACGTTCATTTACTGAAAGAACTCAGGAGGTGGCCTCAGCCCTAACAGAGGCTGGTCTGTTTTCAAAGCTATGTCATTTCTAGGTCCTCTGAGCAGTCATAGCAGAGGGTAAATTAGCGCTATATTGAGACTGTGGCTTCAGCAGATGCAGCTCAGTAACTTCTGGCCTACGAAATCATCGTCTCTTCCTCTGAATTACACTGTCTCTTAAGCTACATTTAATTTAATTATCTCCATAGAAAGAAAAATAATTGTCATAAAAGGGAAACCTCCTTTTTATCTGCTGATAGCTGATTCATTTTTTTCACCTCCCATTCAAGAAAAATGCAGCATTTGGAATAATCTCATATATTAAATCATCTACCATGATTGGCTGGTTTGTAAACATTTTTGCAGAAAGTGCTCTGCCTTTTCTATATTGGGGGTAGTTCTTATCAAGTGTCTTCTTCTTCTTCTTCTTCTTCTTCTTCTTCTTCTTCTTCTTCTTCTTCTTCTTCTTCTTCTTCTTCTTCTCCTCCTCCTCCTCCTCCTCCTCCTCCTCCTCCTCNTCTTCTTCTTCTCCTCCTCCTCCTCCTCCTCCTCCTCCTCCTCCTCCTCCTCTTCCTTCTGTTGCTTTTTAAAGAACAGTCAGTCAGAACTACTTCAGGTGTCTTTTGTATACCACAAGGATAAGCTGTCAGGTGTTTCAAGGGCTGAAGGCACTGTTCAGCAATCCTGCTGTATCCTTGTTTATCCTAGTACTTTTGAATAATCCTTAAGATAGAGAAGAAGCTATTAATTGCATTTAAACCCAGTGAGCAGGAGTGACATTCAAATATGCAAGTCATTTTAAAAGAATCACAAGGCAGAAAGTGACCTTGGTTGGCTTGCTCTGAGACTGAGTTAGAATTTCAACTCTGCCAGAACAATTTAACCTCATTCTTCAGATCTCAAGAAAATAAAATGAGTTCATCTCTCGAGAACCAGACTCAAATGTGTCACACTTCCACCAGGCAGCCAAGATGTCCAAATTAAAGGTTAATAGTTCAAGTCCCAATCTCATTTCATTATCTCAACCGCAAATGCAGCATCCTGGGAAACCAAGGCTATAGATTGGCTGTGCTGGTGTTCCCTCCTCCGAGTTTATATTTCTTCTTTCTCAGAGGCCAAGGTAACACAGTGGCCACATTTTTTCCACCCTGAAGTATGAACAGGAACTGGGCACTGGCAGACATATGGACAGAAAGGTTGTTTGGAAGTCACTCAAGTGAACTGGCAAATCATGGCATAGGTTATTCATATTCAAAGACCTTTATTACTTGAGGGGCAGTCATATGATCACGGCAGAGCGGTGGAAGGATTTGAATGTTTCATAGAAGAGCACTGACTAACACTAACTCCTGTTAAAACACTGAGTTGAGGTTTGTAAGAACAGTACTTGACATGTTACGTTAATGAAGCAGTTGCTGAACTCAACTATTTTCCCAAGAAAACGAATATTGAAACTGGTTCAAGGACACACGCTGATTCCTCAGCATCATTGGGCTTTTAGAACCATCACACTCAGAACCTCTTAGTAATCAAAAAAACTTAAATGTGTATCAAGGAAGACATAAAAAATGCAACTCATCATTAGGAAGTAAAAAAAAAGAACTTATTGAAATAAACACTACAGTGAAGGAGGAGTAGCAGGGCTTCCCACCCATTCCTACTGGGAATGCAAAATACTATAACCACTTTGGAAATTTCTTACCAAACATATTCTTACCGGGTAATCTAGAAATCTCTTTCCTTGGTATTTATCCAAATAGGTAAAAACTTAAGTCCTCACAGAAGCTTCACATCAAGTTTTCTTCATGATTGCTGGAAGTTGGAAATCATCAAGGTGGCCCCTGAGAACATCAATGTAGAAAGTATAGTATGTGCATATAAGGCAATATTATTCTTTCTGTGTTAAAAGTAAGTTGTGAAGTAAATTGAAGAGACTGACACTGTGCTATTCAGTAAAAGTCATAAGCCTGAAAAATAAAGGGGTATATGGTACTTAAATCCCAAGATTCTGGAATAGGAGGCCTATATAGCTGTTAAGACATGGTGGGTAGGCAGAGTTCCATGGGAAGGCAACATGAATCATTGGATCACGGGAGATTGTGAGGGCAAAGAAAATGTGCCATGAGTGGATGGTACAGCACACATGTTAAAACCCAGAGAATTGTACAAAACCAATGCCAAGTCTTACTAACAGGAGATACGGAGGATTGTGGATTGCACAAGTTTTGGGGAACATGGTATCTTCTGTTAAATATTTTGATATAACTAGATCTATTCTGGAAAGAGTACATTATTAACCTTTAAGTAAAAAAAAGTGAAGGAAAAGATCTAGAACAAAACAAAAACTATGATACATTGGGCACATGGATGAACCAACTTTCTATAAACAAGTCTTATTTGCAAATTTCTTTTCAGCAATGTCTGCATTCTTCTAGGAGTTTTGAGGATAAGGTTCCCCCATTGAAGCCACTGGTACATACTATAGCTTCCTCATAGAAGCTCCAATTATTCAATATATAAATGTCTCAAATATTAGCTAATACCTCACTAATGTATGGAATTTTATACATTAAAATTTTACATGTGAGGTAAAAATAAATAAATAAATCATAAGTAAATAAACCAAAGAAAAACATATTAACCATAAAGAATGTTGGTATTTAAATAAAACACAAGCAGTATTCTGAAGTGATCCAGTATTAACCATTAAATGTACATACACACACACATACTCACTACATACACACACACATACTCACTACACACACACATGGTCAGCAAAAATAATTCTATTTTTTATAGTGATTACATCTTCATAGCAGATACTGCACTAAGGTGAAGAAAATACTGTTAAATTGCTAGTTAGCATTTTGGATGATGCTATTTGGATGTTTATGTTTTCCAATGCTTAAGAGGTAAGTCTTAATTTTCTGAGAAATTGCCATACTAATATCCAGAGGTGTTGGACCAGCATGCACTTCCACTAGCAATGAAAGACTATTTCCTTTACCCACATCCTCTCCAGCATAAGTTGTTACCAGTGTTTTTGATTTGGGCCATTCTTACAGTTGTAAGGGGGAATCTCAGAGTTGTTTTGATTTGTATTTCTCTGATGACTAAGGATGTTGAGCATTTTCTTAAGAGTCTTTCAGTCATTTAAATTCCTCTGTTGAGAGTTCTCTGTTTAGGTCAGTACCCCATTTTTTTATTGGATTATTTGTTCCTCGAGTTCTTTGAGTTCTTTGTAAAATTAGGTGATCAGCCTTCTGTCTGATGTGGAGTTGGTGAAGATCTTTTCCCATCCTGTAAACTTCTGTTTTGTCTTATTTACCATGTCCTTTGCTTTACAGAAGCTTCTCAGTTTCAGGAGGTCCATTCTCTCAATGTCTGTGCTAGTGGGATTATATTTAGGAAGTGGTCTCCTGTGTCAGCAACCTTCCTCAACACCCATAAGTACCACTTTGGGGTATATTCCCAAAGGATGCTCAATTGTCCCATAAAAATATGTGCTCCACTATGGTCATAGCAGCATTGTTTGTCATAGAATCTGGAAACAACCTAAATGTCCCTCGACCAAAGAATGGATAAGGAAAATATGGTACATTTACCTAAATGGAGTACTTTACAGCAGAAAAAAAAAATGACATCTTGAAATTTGCAGGCAAATGGATGGAGCTAGAAAACATCATATTGAGTGAGGTAACCCAGACCCAGAAAGACAATTATCATATCTACTCATAAGTGGATTTTAGACATAAAGCAAAGAAAACCACCCTACAAATCACAATCCCAGAGAACATAGACAAGGAGGACCCTCAGAGAGACATACATGGATCTAATCTACATGAGGAGTAGAAAAAGATAAGATCTCCTGCATAAATTGGGAGTATGGGGACCATGGGAGAGGGTAGAGGGGAGGAGAAAAGAAGAGAGAGAAGAAGAAAAAATGCTTAACTCAATTAAATCAATAAAAAAAATTTGAAAAGAGACAAATCTTATCTTTGATTATGGTTTTTTTTTTTGTTGGTTTTTTTTTTCTTTTGGAGTGAAGAACGATACGAAGTGACATGAACTGGATTGATGCAGGTTACTCACCCAACATCCCTGCATATGAGATTCAGAGGTGAGACTATGTGGAGGACATGAGTGGACACCTTCACAGGGATAGAGGGATAACAAAAACTGCCAGGGAAACAAGACAATATCAAGGGGCAAAATAAAAATTGGGTAACTAAGCTCATGGTTGCCATGAATTGATGGCCAGAAAAATACAAAGAATTGCTCTAAACATCTACAAAGCAAACTCAAGTAAATAACAATCTCTCTCTTTCTCTCTCTCTCTCTCTCTCTCTCTCTCTCTCTCTCTCTCTCTCTTGTACACACAGCAGACACATACACATGCACACAAACACACACACACACAAATAGTAAAGGGCAAAATGGAAAGCTCTACAGGAAGATATAAAACATGAAAAAAAAGAAAAGAAAATTTGAAACTGTAGAGTGCAATGACTTAAACAAAAAATGCAACAGAAACTTTACTAAGGCTTTCTTAGTATTCTTTATGAGATTTATTGATTTCCTCCAATTTTTTTTGATTGCCTTTTCCTCAATTTATTTAAGGGATTAATTCATTTCCTCTTTAAGGACCTCTATCATCATCATCAAGTTGGTTTTAAGGTCATTTTCTTGTGTTTCAGCTGCAATGGTGTATTAAAGGCTTGCTGTAGGGGTGTGGATGGGCTCTGGTGCTGGCATATTGCCATTGTTAGTTGTGTTCTTACACTGATGTTTAGGCATCTGAATTTGGAATGATCAAAGGCCAAGGGGCCGATTTCTGAATTTGTCTTTGTTGAATGGGTATCTTCTTCCCTAGTCTTCTGACTAGAGTGGACTGCGGTTGAATAGAGGGTCTCTGCTCAAGTTGGGGCTGATGGCCTCTGATCCAGCAGAGAGATCTGGTTATGTGCATGGCCTCTGGTCTGGCTGGAGGTCTTCTCGTCTTCCAGAGTTATTAAGATGGCATAATTTGTAAATGATGTCCCTTGTTCTACACGTCATTTGTTATACAAGATTAATATTAATATATGTACCATAAAAGTGTTGATGCAAAATGGATGTTGCAAATAATGCTTTAATGAAATATGTTAACAATAAATGTATTAGCTAGTTAATGTAGGCTTTTATATCTGTGGACTGCCAGGAAGGACAATAGCTTTCAAGGCATTCAATCCTACCAGATATGTAACCTCTGCTCTCTCTACAATGTAAATTGTTTGGTCATGCTGTTTACTGAATGTATGGGCTTGGGGAAATATTTCACATTCATAAACATATTTTTACCTTTAAAATAAGGATAAGCATACTACACATTTCACAGGGTGTTAGAGCATTAAATTAAATGACATAAATTATGTATAAAGTAGACAATAATATGGAATTCAAAAATGATCTCCCCTTTCTCTCTCTGTCTCTCTCCTGCTCAACTCTCAGCTTGCACCTTTTCCTAACTTCTTCTTAAAGTCTCAAATTTATTAGTGAATTGGTCTTAGGTGTTTTGTCCTAGAGATATAGTACTATTTTAATAATGCCTGATGTGTCTTTCTTTCTAGGCTATCAAATATGTCTGAAATGCTAATGATAAGCAAAGTCACAATTTTATTTATCTGTGTAACAAAGTACTGACTTTTTAACTAATTTTTATTTTATGGGACTTTTATTTTGCCTTGGCAAGATGTCTTATTTATTTTTTAAAATAGATTTATAGTTTGGAGTTTGCCCTCTGGAAAGTAGAACTAAATTCCTTGACCCCGAATACTTATTTATAGGTCCCATTATTCCAATAAACAAGTGAAGTCTCCTATAGACCAATATAATACCCAATGAAGAATCTTAAAAGTAAACTCTTTAGAAGGGCATCAATGGAGTGGTAATTCTGACAACAGAATGGACAAAGTAGGAATTCTTAGAAAACAATGGAGTTATTTAAATTCCACCTAGAAAACTGACTGACAGTTTGTTCAGGGAACCATTGTGTTCCAAATTCCATCTCCAGGCAAGTCCAGCCTTCCCACAGTCCCCTGAAAAGCCTTTTATACCTTCATCTTCTTCTAAAGGCGCCTTCAAACCCCCCCCCACCCACACCCACACACAAACTAGGATTTTCTACCACGAAAAACAATGGCTACTTTTTTTTTTTTTTTTTTTTTTTAAGAAAAAGACCATATCACCTCTTTTCAAGGGAAGCCAGAGAACAATGAGAAGCCTGGTAGAATTCTCTTTGGAATTCATAGACTAAACACTCTGAGCACTTTCTGTGGTTGTTTTGTTTAAAATCTACTCATTCTGGGTCCTTTCATGGTTCCTTTATTGCCTACCCACTCCACAGAATATCTATCTAATACTATATTGTAAAGGTAGACTTGGCTGGTTAATAAAATCAATACCACCACTGTGATGTGTGACTAAGAACCGAGTCCAAAGACCACCCACCTACACTGAATTGCTTAAACCATCATTCAGTGTTTTAGAATACTTGTATTTTTTTTTTTTTGGAAAGCGCTCTCAAGATAGTTTCTCTCTGTCTAAATCACTAACAATTTTAAGAGAGTGATACACAATAAAACATTTTAAATAAACACACACACATGCATATATACAATTAATAAGGCGATACAGCACATCTGTTAAAATTCAGCCTTAGTCTAGAAGAACTGCTTCTCGGTTTTACCAGACTTTCAAATGAACATTTCAGAGAGTAGTTGTATTTAAGAGTAGTTGGTTTCTATACATCACTCAGGGGCAATCTCTTTCACAAACCACCTCCAAAAGTAAATCTGTAGCGTTCACAATTTCAGTACCATTGTTGTGTTTACTGGCTTTCGGGTCACCTTCAGCAACCCCACGGTGTGCAAATAGAAAATTCCGAGGCAGGCACTTGCTCTTTTGACTGGACTTCTGCACTGCCAAACTTACCTACTTTCTCATGCAGAGCAGCTCTGTGTAGGAGAGCCCTAAGAGACAGCTTGAATCTTGGCAGCTGACCTTTTCTGTTCCCTAAAAGTGCTGCAGAGCTTGTGGATCAGGCAATCAGGACTCTGCCAGTGACTGAGGGACACCACCCCCTGCAACAGCATCCTGTGCAAGCACCTGGCAAGACCCTGTGGGACAAGGTGAATCAACAAAGTCGCCTTGAGATGCAGGGATCTGGGCTTGACTACCATGAAATCACTGGCGTTTCTACCCAACGCCTGCGAACATGCATTATTTGTGGGTTTAAAATTATCAGCAAAGGAGTATAGAATCCTTTCAGGTTCTGTGCATTCAGAAACTTGTGTTAATCTCAAGTTTTCTTTGCAGGAAGATGGTACCTCCGAGGGGTGGCAGGGGTGGCTGGGGAGTCACAGTAGAGAGAAGTCACCAATGTACAGCAGCTAGTGCCTGGGTGGTGACTTAAAGGAAAAATAATAAGGAATGTAGAGTGAAGACACAGACCCCAGGAAACACTGCCATGGCAAACAGAACGATCAGCGTGTTGGGAGATAAGGCAACACGCTGCTTTCTCACTGCAATGTGAAGCTGCCATCCAAGTTCTTCCCAGATGACGAGCCACGAAAACAGGGAAGACACAGAGGCCACTTTTCTGTTTCCCCCAGTCAACGCTGCAGAACTGAACTGACTCCGCCCCACCCTCAGGCTTCAGATGAGAAACTCTGGAACCAGGAAACGCTGACTATTTTCAACAGAAGCAAAACTGATCAATAGAAAATGTTTAAGCGTGGCATTAGCAATACTCAAACACACAGTAAAAAACACCCTGGATAGTTGTCATTAAACTCAACTAGATAAGAAAATGACTCTTTGTCAAATGATATCCGCCTGACTCTATCTATAATTTATTCAAGGTCTAATCGTCTAAGGCAGTGTTTCTTAACCTTTCTAATGCTGTGACCCTCTAATACAGGTTCTCATATTGTGGTGACCCAAAACATAAAATTATTTTTGCTAACTACTTATGGAAGTAGACTTACAGATAGTTGTGGGTGCTGGGAATCGAACCTGGGTCCTCTGGAAGAGCAGCCACTGCTCTCAACATCTGAGCCTTCTCTCCTGCCCTACCTAGTTTATTGGTTTTAATCAATTAAAATGGGAAAGGAGTATTTGGCTATCTTCATGGTGACAAGAAGACATTTGACGAAAATTTTAAAATCATCCTGGTGTTTCTCAGAAACAATAATAGGATACAAATAGGTGAGTACTTCCCAAACAATCCTCAGATATGCAACTTAGTGAAATAAGAAGTACTGTAGCGATTCTACTGTAGTGAAAAAGAAGCAAATCACGGCCTCATCTCAGTAACAGTGTGGGGTTAGTCAGCTGCTATCAGTGAAGAATACACGCACGCACGCACACACACACACACACACACACACACACACACACACACAAGCACACAATTGTAAAGAAAGCACAATGGTCCCTTCTGTGTGCCGATGATGATACAATGTTCTGTCAGTATAAAGCAATACAGAGCATATCGCTAAAACTAAGACTGGCTTGAGAGTCCACTCAGTGGTAGAGAGCCTACTTAGCAAATGCAAGGTCCTGGGTGGGTCTCCAGCCTGGTGTGAAGGTTCTTGCAAAGTAGCAGTATTGCCTCACTCTAAGAGGTTAAGAGAATCATCCTGTCTGTGAAATACCAATCACCTACAAGCTAGATTCCAAGGGCTCGACTTAATCCCGGAAAAATATGCAAAAGACTGAAGGAAATGTTATAAAAACATTCCTAAAATATGCAAAAGCAGACTTTAACCCATGCAAACACCAATATAAAAAGAGTAATATACAAATCTTTCTTTTTCAATGGGAAGGCTAATAGTAAAAATATCTCATTTTCTGTTAATATGAACTTATAGTGATCCCCCAAAGATGTTAATAATTTGTATATTTTGCTTGACTATACATTCAGATAGTAAAATGAACCTAATGGGTAAACTTAAATATAAGAAAAGTATAACAATGTGTGCCTATAATTCAGAAAATGACCTGACCACTAAAATAATTTTCAATGAAAGAGCTAGAATTTGTCTAAGAAGCCTAGAATGGGGGAGCCAGAGAAGAAAGCCAGAGTGTCCCAACCGAATGTTGTTATACATTTACTTCTTTGGGATATTGTGTTACTGTGACAAACAACCTGAACAAAATCTACTTAGCAGGAGGAAAGAGTTATTTCCGGTCTTGGTTTTATCCATGGTCCTTGACTCTACCCTCTGCTCCTCTACACCTATCCCCACCCTTGTACCACGGCCAGGGAAAACAGAACATGTAGCTGGGGAGTAGAAGGCAAAGCAAAGCAGCTCACCTCATGACAGACAGGAAGTGGGGAAGCAAGGGGGAGCAGAAAGAATGCCTGCATGCATATGTGGTCTCTCTCATTTTCTTTTTTATTCCATATTGATTCTCCTGGGAACAGCCTTCTAGACGTACCCAGAAGTGCATGATACTAATTTCCGTGTGCTTCTCCCTGGCATTGCAAAGGGCTCAAAGTATATTTTAGCACAAAACTAAATCTGCAAACACAAAATTAAGAACGTAAGTTTCTTCATGCTAGATTTTAGTTGAATAAGATTAAGTGTATTAGAAAGGTGTCTATACATTCGGTTTCGTTTAAATAATACTTTCCTTTCTGCTTTAAAAAGTCTAGATTCAGGTCTGACAGTGGTGGCACAGGCTTCTAATCCCAGCACTCGGGAGGCAGAGGCAGGAGGATCTCTGTGAGTCTGAGGCCAGCCTGGTCTACAGAGTGAGTTCCAGGACAGGCTCCAAAGCTACACAGAGAAACTCTGTCTCGAAAAACAAAAATGAAAGTGGAAAAAGTCTAGACTCACTGATTCCCTAACAGCAAGGAGCTTTGCTAATCAGGGTGTTTTACTCTCTAACTACCAGGGTCTATTCGGAGTGACTGCTGATTCCAGAGGTAAAGGGGGAACACACGTGAAAAGTTTAGAACATCTTACGCCAGAAGAAATTAATCAAAGTTTAATAAGAATTGAGCCTAAGGGACAAAGAAGGTACCTTAAAGTTTTTCATTCTTTATGAATCAAAAAGAATAATTTATTTAAATATACTAAGTATGTAAAAGCCTACAACTTCATTATCAATTTATAGATGAGAGAAAAAGAGAAGGAACACAGCGAGGAGGGGAGAGAGAATGAGAGAGAGGTAGATAGATATCTAGCACCCCAATTCATGTAATGAAAAGTGAAATTTGGCCTTTCCTCTCATCTATTGAGTACACTATAATTAACAATAAATAAAGATTTTGATGGGATGAATCTCTGCCTTCCAAAAGAAACGCAAGTTAGTTAAGCCGTGCAGATGACGACTGAGTTAGTTTTGCACCACCATTTTGCAACAGCTGATTAACTCATTCAATTGGGCTGTGAGTGTCAGTGATGGAAACAGTGGCAAGGAAGCAAATGGAGGTTCTCTGGACCTGAAAGTTACCAGGCTCTGCATCTTTGAAAATGGACCGGGTCATCTATGGGAAGCATAGGAAAGCCACTTAGCATGGTTTTCCTGGAAAGGAAAGGAAAGGAAAGGAAAGGAAAGGAAAGGAAAGGAAAGGAAAGGAAAGGAAAGGAAAGGAAAGGAAAGGAAAGGAAAGGAAAGGAAAGGAAAGGAAAGGAAAGGAAAGGAAAGGAAAGGAAAGGAAAGGAAAGGAAAGGAAAGGAAAGCTGTAGAGATAGTTAGCGTTTAATCTTAACACAGAAAATCTGGAACAAAAGAACAGAGGCGCAAGCTGAATTACTAAAAAGAAAGGAAACACACAAGTCCACCCCTCAGCAAGTGGAGTTTGGGGACTCTCAATTCTGACTTGAACACATCTCAGTGAGTATTTTGAAGCTACTCTAGAGCTTTTGTTCTCACCCTTCCTGACACCGTGACGCTTTAACACAGTTCCTCATGCTGTGGTGACCTCCAACCATACAAATATTGTCCTTGCTACCTCATCACTGCAATTTTGCTGCTGTTATGAATCCAGATGTAAATATCTGTGTTTTCCCATGCTCATAACCAACCCCTGTGAAATGGTCACTCAACCTCCAAAGGGGTCAAGATCCATAGGTTGAGAACCTCTTCTCTAATCCATGGCCTGTCATGTCCTCAGGTGCAGAGAATCTATGTTGTGATGGTAGTAAGGGTTGCTTTTATAAGTTCAGCAGCCGTACAAGGGGGTGAAAAGGCTTGACACATGAGAACCAGCTAAAGAGAAAAGAAGCAAGAGACAGAGTGGCGTTAATAGCAGATAAATGTTAAATCTGCTGGACACATGGCATTTCCCCATAACAGGGCTCTGTGTTTTTGTGTTTATTTGGAAAGAAAACACTTTGGACTGCAAACATATTTAAAAATTAAAAAAAAATTAAAAATAAAAAGATCTTGAAGGTGGAGAGATAGCTCAGTGGTGAAGAACAGGCACTGGTCTTGTTGAGGACCTATGTTCTGTTCCCAACAAACACATTGGGTGAGTCCCAGCCACTTGTAACTCCAGTTCCAGGGGACCTGATGTCCTTTTCTGGCATTTATGTGCACATATCACCACATAGGCACACATGCACACATCTAATTAAAATATCTCTTAATCTGTTAGGCTTTTTTTTAAAAAAAGATTGCTATAGAAATGCATCCTATGTCTCAGGAAACCCATTAAATTTTAAATTGACCAAACCCATATTGAAATCTTGCCATATAAATGACTTCTTGGCTGAAGAAAGTTCCTGGATTTCGTGAAGCACTCAATACTTCTAGTGCTTTAACTACCAAATAAGATTTTTTTTTTACAAGTGATGTGGGAGTGTCATATATCAATCTGTTGATTTCATTGGTTAAGTTATAATAAACCAGCTGCTTGGCCTCATGGCTTGGAACATAGATGGGAGGAATAAACAGAATAGAATTCTGGGCAGAAGAGGAAGTGAGGTCAGACTCTGCTCTGCTCCCGGAGAGACCCGACAGCTCTGCTGGAGCAGAGACGCCATGCTCAGCTCTCCCAGGCAGCTGCAACCCACGATGGACTTAGGCTAGAATCTTCCCGGTAAGCGCACCTTGGGGTGCTTACACGCATTATTAGAAATGGGCTAGTCCAGGTGCGAGAATTAGCCTGTAAGGGCTAGAGTTCATGGGCCAAGCAGTTCTTAAATGAATTCAGTTTGTGTGTTGTTATTTCGGGCATGAGCTAGCCAAGCAGCCGGGGTGTTGGGGACGCAGCCCCGCCGCTTCATATTTCAACATACAAGTTGATACCTGGATAATGGGGAAAGATTTCCCTCTTAACAAAGCTTCCAGAGAAGACTGAAGAGGAGTCTCTCTGGTCACACCATCTCGAAATTAGCCGTAATCTCAAAGGAGCGTCTGGTTTCCCTTAACCTATGAAGCTTCTGTAAAATATGCCCTACATGATGCCAGTCTAATCATCATTAACAAGGAACTCTCCTACTGAGGATTTCATAGAAATAATGTGGTTATTAAGGAAGCTCGGAAGATTATTGGGATACAGTAATAAAACTGTAGGCATAATTAGTCTACCACATCAACAGCCACTAATGTGAGTTATTGGCCATTCAGGCATGCATGGAGACAGAGAAAGCCCAGGAAGAATGAAAATAAAGGCACTTAGAAGAGGATGAGGAAGTTAAAGAAAACTGGAATAACCTTGACTTTGATTAAAGTGACAACTTGGAGTGGTCCTCAATAGCCCTCAAAGTGCTGGACAAAGGTCTGAAGAAATGTAAATAACAAAATAGTTCTTACATCAATTAAAGATCAGCCTACAGAAGATTAGAGAAGAAATCTGGTAGAGGAAAGGAAAGAGAAAAGGAGCAAAAGAACAAGAAGAGGAGGACACTAGGGGCCAGTTACCCAGCCACACAACCAGCCAAGGTGTAAGAGTGAAATTAAGATTAGAGAAGCAAAGAAAATGAAAAAGCCCAGAGCAAAAAGTAGATGGGACCATTTAAGGAAAGCTGGCTAGAAACAAGACAAGCCAAGGCCTCTGTATATCTTTATTTGGGAGCTGGGTAACAAGTAAAAAGCAAAAAGTAAAAATAAAACAACAAGAGGCACTTCCAACTTTCCTGGTTCTCTGGGTAGGAAATATTCAGATATCCTTTTCTATACTGTATTCAATACTTCAACAGTAGATCTCATTCAGAAGAGTCTTAAGCCAATGTTCTCAGAAAAATAAAAAAGAGAAAATATTTTTATTTTCATTCTAAAACATTTTCTGTTTCTCCAGCTTCCACACATTTCTGGTTTCCTTAAATATCTGCTAAGAACTGATCTCAACATCAATCCTGCCGTGGTCAGACAGGAGTCCCTGTATGAATTCAACCCTTTAGAAGGTGTGGAGCTTCATTTAAAAATAGAATGGGGAATGGTCATGTGCCCCTAAGACATTTGTATCAGAAAGGCATGAGACTAGAGTACTACTGTCTCAAGCAGCCTGGTGGTTGAGATACCAGTCTCAGACAGCATGGCTTCTCTGATATGTGGTCTACCAATTTCTGATCACTCTCTTTTAGGGTAAAACTTGGCATTTTTCGCCATTTGTAATCACTTCTTTGTTACTTTCTGCTAAAATTTCCTGAACTCTCTTCCATGGAAGAATGTTGTTGAGGAAACAACAGGTATGTTTACCTGAAACATAGGTATCCAACATTCTTGAATTAAAAGATTTGGCCAACACTACATTCCACCTCCCACATTAGGGATTTACATGGATCATTAACAAAAGTGATCAAAGAAATTTGGCAACAGAAAAAAATAAGTTCACAAGTTTGCCTTAGGCAGAGATCTTGAGTGCAGGGAGTATGACAAAGTATGAACATGCTACATAGTGTTTTATGTCATCAAATACAAAATGCTCCTATTAACTCCACCCCACACATTTTTATGTGCCAGGCTTCTCGGGGCAGGACACCTCTGAATCATTTGTTTGCTTTCTGGCAAAGAAATCTCTTTCTGAAATTACTGAAAGATATTCTGAATCTATGCAAACTTATCCCTGAGTTTTGTTGGAAGGCTAGAGTATAAGAAGCCTTTATGCAAATGTTACAAAGTAAAATATATCTGGTAGGGCTCCTTACTCTATGAGGTGTTGGAGCAGTTCACCCTCCCAACATCGTGAGGCCCCACCTCCAGGCCTCTGTCTCTGTGCTCCTGCTCATTTGCAGCTCCCCATCAGGACTTCTTCTAGTACTTGCCAAAAAAACAACTAATCCTAACAAAAGCCCACAGTCAACATGCATGCTGTCTCCCAGTCTTTTGCTCCATATTGGGAAGATTCGGCCCTCAAATTGTTACAATGGTTCACTCTCTTTCACTGTGGGTTTCCTCACCCCATCAGCTGGCAGGAAGCTAAAAAAATGTTTTTCTTTGTGAATTCCCATGTTTATCATCAATTTTCATTTCAATGTTTTTTTTTTTCTGGCTTTTAAAAACTTCTTTTGAAATCACACTTACGTGTTAATCGTTGCAGGATTTCTGTTCCTCATGCTTCCACAGGGTCATGACCGAGTCTGATGCATAGTATTTCTGTAGTGTTGGCAACTGAACTCAGGGTCTGATCTTGTGAGTTCTGCTATGCAAGCACTCTTATGCCTAAGCTACATCTCAGCCTCTGGTCGCTAATTTTAACATTTGGGAAAGAGCTCCATATGTATCCACTAATAACTACTAAACTATCTTTTTGAAATCTCTAATTGGGCCTAGTAGGCTTCAATCTTGTTTTTTTTTTTTAGATTTTCTAGACTGTAATTTGACAGCAAAAAAACATTATCTGTGATTTCTCTCCTCTCTGGTTGTCTAATATTTCTGAGTTAGTGGATAAGCGTAAGTATCCACAGTTTTTTCTTCATCTTGTATTCCCAAGATCTCATTAAATGTGGTGTTCCCTTTTGGGTTTGTATACACAGTACTTAACAATAGAAGAATGTAATATATTGAAAATGCTTTTTGAATATTTGCATAAGCCCATTTGTATCTATTGAGATGAGTTATCTAATTGAGTCTTTAAGTACTTGTTATCCTTTTCTGTGTCTCTATGGATTTTTCTAGTCCAGGCAGGAAAACACGTTTACTACTTAGATGCAAATATCAAATATCAAATCTTCTGCCTTCCTGGACCAAATAGCTCCTTCCTGCCTTTTCTCTTCACTGCCCACTTTGCTCCGACAAAAAACAAAACCTCAAGAGTCTAAATCAACCAGAAAACTTCTCAACCCGCCTTTAGTTATCAGTTTGTTTATTAATGACAATTTCAAGAACTCTGGATGATTTGGGTCCAATCATTTCTAAAGGGTGCAGAAGCTCTATTGTGTCCCCATCCCGTGTTACACGCATCATCTCAGCGGTAATGCCGCTCGAAGGTTTCAGACTCGGGGACAATTTTTTGGTTCATATTTGAAAATTATGTGAGTAGTTTCTGATTGTCTGTAATAGAAATTCCACTTAAATAGAACTTGCACCTGGGCTCCATACAGGTTATCTGCATTATGGCGCCCCCTTATTCCCTGTTCAGTGGTCTCTGCCTTGCACTTTCTCTCCCTCGAGATGGCTTCTTCATAGTCCGCAGGTACACTGGTCCCCTTCTTCAATCTGGGCATGTGTATCCGTTACTAATCTCTTCCCAGAATTCTCTCTGCTTGCCCTTTCCCAAGCTCCCTCCCACTTTCCAAACCCCAGACTTTGCTGTAAAAACCCTTTCCTCTGAGAGCTTTTGCATGTTTGCTCTAAGAGAGGCTACACTCTGGGGCTTATCTTTCTTCATCTCAGCGAGCTGTTTACAGTCACCTTGGTCCTTCTCATAATCTATAATTATGCTAATTATTTGTTGCTCTATTTGCACACTGTTTACTTCCTACACTAAAATGCCACCCCATGAAGGAACAGACCCTTTCCTTTTGGGTCACCGCTTAGTTTTATATCCTTGGCACACAGCCCAGCATATGGTAATTAATATTTTTGTATTAATATTTTCTAAGTGGGTTCATTATAAAGATGAGATAGTAAATTTGTTAGGGGTCACTTCGTAATAAAAAGATGCTTCCAAATGCATCATTATGCCTTTTCTTCCCCCCATAAGGTACTCTCTTATGTAAGGTGCCTCAGTTTAACAAATATGAGACAAGTAAGCATTTTACCTCAAGTGCACTGTGACTGGACTATGTAGATTAAGGTTCCTGTATTATTGCTGTGTTTTTAATATAAGGAAGAACTTGCACCATTGTGCTCATGGGCTTGGAACCATAGGATTAAAAGGATCATGAGAATGACCTGCCCCTTCCTGGGATCTAAATGGTGTCAGCACCTCTCTTTTCGGCTAAGTTGATCTTAATCAACAGAGTGAAGGGGCCATGGATTGGTTGCAAGGGAGCAGGCAGAGCCCTCCGTGTTAATAAGAGGACAATTGTAACACAGCAGTCACGTGAGGACATCTGACCTGCCATTCAATTGCCCTCCTGAGTTTTGGCAGCAGAAGCTGGGCAGTTCCACTTACACTGTATGCCTTTGAGTGGGTCAGTGCAGAGTTCCAGACGTAGGTTTGTTGGCTTGTCATTGAAACAGCCACAGAGAGACTCCCTGAGAGTGAAGCTTGACCTTTAACCGACTTTGCAGTCAGTGCACATAGGGTTTCCACACGCAAGGACTATTCTGTAATCCCTAGTTAGCTCTAGCATTGGTTGCTGCCGAGCACCCCATTTCGTTCACCTTCTCCTTCCTTTTTCCTTTTCCTGGCAGAGTGTTTGTGAGACCCGAAACTAGACAATGAGAGACCACTGTGCTTTCGTTATGAGGTGGACGTGGGACCCAGTGAAGAGCTTCACTGGAATCACTAACACAGAAATCAGAGGAGCTCCCCTCACTCCCCAGGGTCAGAATTCACAGGCCAAGAATAGAGTTGAGCTGCTTTTGTCTGTTTCCAGAAAAGACAGTGGGGACCATGCATAAAAACTCAAGAAAAAAAAAAAAAGAAAGAAAGGAGTCAATGGTCAATGTGAATTGTCAGTTTGACAGACTTTCAATAGTTAGCTGGGAGATCAGCCTCTGGGAATTCCTAGGGGGCCAGTTATCTCGATGACATTAATTCACATGGGAAGAACCATCTTGATTATAATGGTACCACTCCCTGGCAGGCTTTCCTAGACGGACAAACATGATAAAGTAAAACTGAAGACTAGCATGCTTTCATCGCTCTGATTCCTAAATGGGGGTGCAATGGCACCAGCTTCTTTTTATCTCTGTGACACCCCACTTGATGCAATGCACCTGGAAATGTGAATTTAAAAAAAAAAAGAAACAAACAAACAAAAACACATTTTTACTTGAGCTGCTCTAGTCAGGGCATTTTATCACAGCAAAAGAAAGATAAATTGAGAAAACAATGTCCTTAGCTAAGCCTCAGGTTTCTGCTCTGTCTGAACCCAAAGCTCAGAATTCCCACCCTTAGGAATCAGTCATCTTCTAGCTTACTGCAGTATGAGTTCAGCTTCACAGATGATAACTTACCAAAGTCTAGGAAATAAATATTTACACACACACACACACACACACACACACACACACACACACACACACAGGCACATCCCCCAGGATCTTGAACAGTCCCCGACGCCGTGCATGCTCAACAGGAAATAATTGTGACTCATCTAAAAGGTCTCATCCGCCACAGTTGCTCAGAGTTGGAAGCCCTCTTGGAAGGGCTGTTGCAGGAGTGTTTCAATAAGGAAGCACAGAGAATGCATAGAAGCATCCAAGCTGTTACCACCCCTTCGCCAGGGCATGTGGCAGGAAGAAGAGTTACTGGGACCAGTGAGCTGCTGCAGAGAGAGAGAGCAGCTAGCAGCAGCTACAGTCCTGATCCAGATTTCAGCCAGCCAGAGACACCAGGCATAGCTGTTGACCTCTCCTCCTCACACCCTAGGACCACCTAGGACCAACGTCAGCTTTACATCCAAGGGTAAGAGAGCTGTTCCGAATCAGTTCACAGGGAAAGGCTGAGGAGGCCAGAGCAGGTTCAGGAAGGCAAACGTAGAAGAGTCAGCACTTTTGAAAATAGGTTATTATGTCTTTCAGTTTGAAAGACACCATACTTTCGAGTGAACGTTAGACAGCGTTTGCATTCTGACACAGATACCTGCCATGATGTTCTCAGCTGCACATCTTACAGTTCCCCCTTGTGAATTGTGCTTGTCTTTTTTTTTTTTTGACATATAAGAAGGCCCATTGTAGCCATTCAGTTTTTCATTGTTAGAAATTAAAATGTATGTAAATCATATTTTTGCATGCAATTCTTTATGTTAAAGAAAACTTTCTTGGACTAGACATGCTGTCTCGAAGAACACTTGTGAAAGGCAGATAAAAACCCTTTTCTAGAGGGCTCTTCTCTTTTCTGCTGACTCATGCCTGAAAGGTAGAGAGAAGGGTGTTGTTCTTGACTGACAGTAGAGAAAAGGGTATTGTTGCTGACCACCCCTGAATCTAAGGGTTTCCCACCCCTGATAAGAAGACTCCCATGCATCTAGTTGATGAACATTTTTCCATACAAAATCCTGCATACAAATTATAACCCATTCTGCCTAGAGAATAAATCCACATGGTTCATGGAAAGGTGCGAGAGGAAGGTAGAAAGATGCTTGAGAGGAAACAGCTGTGGACATGATGACACACAGCTGAAATCTCAGTCCTCAGGAGGCTGAGGTCAGAAGGCTGCCAGGGCTATATAATCAAAAGACGTCTCAGAAAAAGAAGAAAGGGCCCGGAGAGATGACTCGGCATTTAAGAGCATTGACTACCCTTCCCCAGGACCTGGTTTTGATTCCCAGCACACACTTTTGGTGGCTTTCAACTCCCGTTCCAAGGGATCCAATCCACTTTTCTGGTTTTTGTGGGCACCAGGCATGCAAAGAGCACACAATTCAGGCAACACACACACATACAGGGAAAGAGAAAATAATGAAAGAAAGAGAGAACAAAAAAGAAAGCAATTCAAATATGACTCAAAGACTATGACTAGGCTTGGGGAATCATCTCTGTAATCCTCAGATTTTGAGAAGCCAGAAGAACTGAGTCTGAGGTCAGCTTGGGCTGCCTAAAGAGGCACAAACAGAAAAATGAAAAGGGAGAAATAAATAGAACCGTACTTACTTGCTGAAACATCCCACAGCAAAAATACAAAAACAGAGGCAATCAGAAGATCTAAAACTTTGAAATAAACCAATAGTTGGGATAAGTTTTGATTTGGGTTGTTTGTTTGTGGTTTTGTTTTCTTGTAAATACTTACTCAACTGAATGGCTTTAATAGGGCAAAATCGTCCTCATCTCAAGTCATGTGGCTGCTGAGGGATAAACTGCCAAGGCAGGCAGGTAACTGTGTAGGACATGGACTTGCATTCCTCTCCTTAACATGGGCCAGGGAAATGGTTGCCAGACTCATTCAAAAGGGTCCAGTATAATGTTCAACATCAAGATTGAACCATCATTAATGTACTATCTATTTAGCGAGTGAGATGAACCCGAACTGTAGAGAGTCTGGTAAAAAGCAAAGAAAATGTATGTCTGCTGTGATTAACTTTTCACCTCCCACCCCCTCTCGCTGTCTCATCAGATCCAAGTACAGCAAAAGTGACTAGAATTTAATTTTAGCAAAGGGAGGAAGGAGAGCAGAGTAAGGAAAGAGAGGAACAGGAGGAACAAACAATCCGATGGTGCTGTATTTCACAACCTGGCTGCGTTTGAAAATCCCTGAGGACCTTGAAATTCCCCAGGAGCAGCACTCAGACTGCCAGCCAGGATCGCTACAAGCCGACACAGGCTTGGGGACAACAGTTCTACGGGTGAGTCTGATTTCCAGGACCCTACAGCTCTGCTAAGGAGGTGTGTATGTCTTTCTTAGACCCTTCTATGTTTTTCTACATATATTACACATGTGTTTTATATCGGTAAGCACAGCTCAGTTTCCCATTATCTTCTAGATCTCAAATTGTTGAAAGCATTAAAATCTAATTGTTTATCATTTGCTTTTATTATGCATTATCAGAAATTTGAGCTAATATTGACATTATATATTATGATTTTGAACTTTCCACTAAGAAATCAGATTACTTATTAATCCTAATCATAAACAAAATATGACTTATGTCATTCAATACTAGTCACACTAATCTGTGCATATAAATACAGTTATTTAGCTATCATATATATTTTAAAAAATGACAACAATGGATTCCCCTCTTTGGCTTGTAACATCCCTATCCATGGCTTTTGACCAGGTTTCCAATACCACATAAGGGTTTCCTACTGTGTGGTAGGAATCAAATTCAATCAGAAAATAGTTAGCTTCTACAGGAGAACTGGCTGAGCTCCCCGCATGCAATGCTACAAACTGGCCAGCATAATGTGCCCTTTGGTAGAAAAGTGGCAAATTGGCTATGGTCAGTTTGCAGCATTGCATACAGGGACCTCAGCTTGCTTCCCCTCAGAAACCTTATAGCACCTTCCAGCACTATGGATGTTAGCCATCATGGAGGAAATTTCTGGACCAACTGACCAATTAATTGCAGCTTTATTTCTCTGTCCTGTGACCAGAGCATATGGTACCTTTAACAAAAGAATCTTAACCATCAGGTTCCAGTAGCAACCAATAGCAGTATAAATTGTCCTTATTGCTTTGGAGATCTTAGAAGCTTCCCTGACCAATACTTCATGGGAAGTCACCCTATGCTTGGCACTAGAATTTTTAGTTAATAGCCCATGGCTTCTGGGAGCAACTATAGTCACCCAAACAGTGCAAATACATGCCAATGTGTAAAATTGATTTTATTTTTCAATTTGTGTTATTTATTGAGCAATGGTGGTGACAGCCGGAACAAAGCATTGCAAAACAAGCCTTAGATCTCTCATAGGCTGAGTTCCAAACTGTGGTTGCAGAGTGAGTGCTAGAACAGAATGACGGGCTAAAGAAAACCTAGGTAACAAAGATCTCTTCAGGAAAAGCTGGCTAATGCACCTACCCTAAAAGCCCACACAATGTGACATTACTTAGAAAATATGTCAAAAGCCTGTCTTCAATATAATTCTTTTTTAAAATTTATTGTTAGAGAATTTCATGCCTGAATAAAATGAATTTTGATCAAATCCATCTCTTCTGCCCTCCCTATGTACCAGGTTTCTTCATGATATTAGTTTTATCTATTGTATGTTGGTTGACCCTCCCTCTACCGTCTCAACTCTTATAACACTCCACTCCCCGTATCCTCCCTCTACATTCATATGTGATGTAATCTACCAGACACCAAACTCCATTCTTTTTTTTTTTTTTTCAAGACAGGGTTTCTCTGTGTAATTGTCCTAGCTGTCCTGGAAATAGTTCTTTCACATCAGGCTCCAAACCCCATTCTTAAAGTCTGACTCTTTTTCCTCTTATGGATTGAATGATGAATGGATAGTGAAAATGGTGGTACTTTTATAAAATGGAATTTTATTTGCCCATTAAAAAGAGAAGGAAAGAAAACATGGGGTCCACTGGCAAAAGAATGGAACTAGAAAACAATACATTAAATGAGGTAACCCAGCCTCAGAAAGGTTAGATGTTCTGTAGCATATGTGGATCCTAGCTTCCAATTTTAGTATATGTAGGCTTATGTAGGAATTAGACTGTAAAGAGCCCAAGACACTAGAAAAACAAAAGTTTTGATGCAATGTTCTGTGGGCTTACTACCGTCTGTGTTGGACTGGTAGAGTCTCCAGCTCTCTGAAGAATTAAGTTAGACTGCATTTGGCAGAAGAATCGCAGGCACCATTATGATTGGAAGCTTGACTATTGCACATATCACAGATTGGATAGCACAGGATGGCATAAAATTTAATAATGTGATATTCAGACTGCAGAGCACCAACTCCTATGAAACTCATGGCTAGCAAAAATAGCTTGACTGTGTGTTTAATTAAGCAGTTAAGGGCTATTCACATGATCTACTTATTATTCCAGGTGTAAACCTTATATGTTGTAGTTTGCTTTGTTTTGGGGAAGCGATACCTAAAGAAGAAAAAGAAACCAATGGCATAGAGGTCTCATAAAGTCTTCCCATCATTGGACGTGTTAGATCCTCCTCGTTTAAACAAGCTCCATGGAGTATGTGTCAAAACTCCTGACAGGAAAGATGCAAAATGCAGCCACTAAAGGACCTGACCCTGCACCTACTTTATCGGGAGCTTGCAAACTGATATCTTTCATTTTCTGATTGCGTGGAAGAAACTGCTTTTAGTAGAAGATGGAATGCTTAGTTGTCATTTCTTGTCTGATTTTGAATTTCAAATCCAGGATTTATATCAGATCTCTTACATTTAGTCAGGTATTACAGAGGGAAAATAAATAGTGAATTGTCTGAGACTAACTTAAGAAATATGATACAGATACTGTTTTATTGATACAGACATTAATTGCAATTCACCATGCATGTAAATTAATGGCAATGACTATATATGTATGTACATACAATTTTTATAAATGCAGAATTTCAGCTTCACCAATATCTTTCCATTTTTGTGGGCAAACCTTTGCTGGGGAAATAAAACACACACACACACACACACACACACACACACACACACACCCCTACTCCTTTAGAAAGTAGATCCACAACATAATGAAGTAATGATTGCACAGAAGTTCAAGTTGGTGAGCCAGTGAGTTTTCTGTGTTCACTGTCAAGGGTAAGGGTGAAAGGTTACTTACAAGTAGAAGGGATAATTCAAAAGCAACTGCTCTAATGAAAAGCCCAGTCCTCCACAAGTTCATTTATTGAAGAAAGCTGAGACCCCAGGTCCTCTGCACATCTTGCAGGCAGCTCAGAGGTCCAAGAATGGCATCTTCCTGCTGCTGACATGGTCAATTTCCTCTCCACAGTAGTTGGTTGCTCCGTTTTATTCTGGGAAGAGACCATGAAGAAACTTATTTTCCTTTTACAAAGCTGGAATACCTTGTTATATTTATGAGAACTTACCAGATAGCCTAGATATAGAACCAGAACATCATTTAATAAGCATAGAAATTGATCCGTAGGTAAGTTAAACAGCCAAAGGACATAGTTCAGGGTAGAAAGACTAATGGAGATAACTGGACCTGAATTCAAGATTATGTATATCAGTTTATCCCTTTCTTTCATTTTTTTTGTTGCCTGTCCTGTTATGCTTTTTTGCCTTTTAAAATATTTTTTGTTTTTCAATGTTGTAACTTTTTAGATAACTTTAGATAAAAATTATCTTGTAGCATTATATAAAATGTTAAATTGTATAAAAATATGAAAGAACTCTTGAATTAGCTTATTTAGAGCTAACACCTATGTTTTACCAACTTTCAGCTATAATGAACAATGCAATGTCATTTGTCTAGATATCTATTTGATGCAATACTGAGCTTTATTCATCAGGTTATTATTTGAATATCTTGATGCTCTATCAAGTTTATTTAATTTGTGTTTTAACACCTAAAGCATTTAATACTTGCAGTCTTTAAGGTCTTTAAATGGGGTATAATTGACTCTGATTTTGTAAGTTCATACTGACAGTCCTTACCTTCTAAATACAAAATATAAACCATTAACATGTATTATAGTCTAATATAATTAACTGGATATAGGTGTGCCATTTTAATTTCTCTTTGAGTACCATCTTGGTCTTTTCTTTTTTGTTCCATTGTTTCTTGCTTCCACTAAACTTTTAAGAAGTTGTTTTATTGGTATTTGTAAGTGAATCTACGAGAGCCCAAACTAGAGGGGGTATCAACTATTTATTTATCAACTATTTATTTATCAACTATTTATTTATCAACTATTGGGGAACACTCATGAAAAACAATGTAGAGAGCCACCTGATCCTCTGCTCTCTGACCAGATCTCAGACCACCAACCAAGAGAGAGTGAGCATGCTTCCTGTCTGTGCTCATAGTACCTCAGACCATCCCGAATGGGCAGGCACCCGAAAGGCTATTGACTGAATGAATTCCCACAACACTATTTCATTTCAGTTGCTCAGTGCTTTTTAACTATAACTTCTAGCTTCATTTTAGGGACCACCATTATAGGTAACACTTAAATTTATAGACTTTACCTTGTACTCATCACAGAGTTGACCTGCTGGTTAATGCCTTCAGTCTTCTAGAAGTTCCCAGTGTTATGCATCCCACATCAAAAGAAGAAAGCACAAAACTATACATATCTTGTTTTCTCCAGCCTATTTTTGTCAAATACATATATCATAAACTGTACATGGTATAAGTTTCATGTACACTTTATAATGCTGAATAAAATATTTGACACTAATATTTATGTATTTTCTAGGAGTAGAAATTTTGTATGTATGGAATTATCTGTTTTCCAAATCTCAGATTCCATCTAATATCTTTTGCCTGAATAACTCCCAGCAAGATTTCCTTTAGCTATTGTCTTCTGAGCTAAATAAAAACACATTTAAGTTTTACATATGAGTATGTGTCTCTTCTCACATTCTTTTTTTCTTGAAGGATGTCTTGGCTGGTATAGAATTCCAGGTTGCTGGATAATGTCCTATCCTAGCACTCTGAAGTTATCTGTCACACTCTTCTGTATTCCACTGTTTGTGATAAGATATCTGTCTTTGTCTATATAAACTTCTCCTGTATCCAATTTGGGTTTTTATTGTGAGTCTTTCAATATTTCCTTTTTTGCACTTATCCTTTGTGGACTTGGATGAATTTATTTTCAGTCTCTGTAGTTGCAAGCTGCCAATAAATTCAGAAAGCATTTGGAAACTCTTTATTTGAATATTTTTCTTCTTTCTTTTCTCTATCTTTCCATTCTAGAATTCTAAATTTATTAGCCACTTTGATATGGTTTTCCACGTCCCGAGCTTCTGTTCTTGATTGGCTATGACTTTTTCTTGTCTTTGACTTATCTCTTGTATTCATCTATCCTCTGAACATTTCCAGCTATATTTCAATCTTTCATTGACCACAGTCAGTAAAAGTTCAAAATTTTATATTTTGTATACTAAACTATTCAGATCTCCATATGACCTTTGTAAGTCCTCAAATTTTCTACTTGCCAGACAATTGTACATATGACTTTAATAACTAAATACTGAAAATATCTGACAAACTCAAAATCTGCTGTATCTTAGGTCTGTATTCATTAACAGCTTCCTTTTCCTCATGCCATGTCTTCCTGGTCACTTGAAAAATGAGGAATATGGGGATTATATAACCAGAAAACTTCGAGTGTGAAGTTCTAGAGTTTCTAGGCTCTGCTGTATTTTTCCAGAAACTACTAAAGACCTAGCAGGCAGTTAACTTTAACCTTAAAGCCAGCAGTAGGTGGGAGCTGAAGGATTTTTGTCACCCTTGGCTGCGTTGTTTCCAGTCTTCCCTCTGCTCCTGTAGGCAAAGGCTCAGTAAAAAGTGTGAGGAAGATTTATTATACTCAGAATCTGAGGCACTTTTTCTCTTTTCTTTCTCTCATTCCTCCATTCCTTTACTTCCCAGCTACTTTTTTTTTTTTTTACTAACTTTGCCCTTGAGTCTTCCCAGTGAATAAGACTAAATATCCCCTTCCATGTTAGGCAGGTCAACAGATTGTCAGAGGCCTATAATTCACACAGCCAGCCACGTTCTGTGACTCCCTTCTTCTGGAGTTCCTTGCGCTTTAGTTGATAGTGTTTCCTAGGAAAGTCTTGTTTTTTTTTTTTTAAATATTTATTTATTATTTATTATGTATACAATAGTCTATCTGTGTGTATGCAGAAGGCCAGAAGAGGGCACCAGACCTTATTACAGATGGTTGTGACCCACCATGTGGTTGCTGGGAATTGAACTCAGGACCTTTGGAAGAGCAGGCAATGCTCTTGCTCTTAACCACTGAGCCATCTCTCCAGCCCCTAGGAAAGTCTTTGTTGAAGAACTATTTTACTATAGGCAGAAACAGAACTGAGCTAAAGTTACCTTTTATCCACTCTGGTTAGTATATATTTAGTTCTTGAAATAGCCAAGGAATATTACTTTGCCTTAATACACAAAGACTGAGTTTTGGGGGTTGAATTGTCAGTATTTTCATCAACTAGCTGTTAGATTCCCAGTTTATCATTTATACTTTAAAAAGATTAATAATAGCAACAACCATTGACCATCACAAATCAGCATCAATTTTAAGCCTAAATGAACGGCCTTTGCAATGTTTTCATTATAGTGACTGGTACATAGGATTTGTTTACATTTTTGCTATTATTATCTTTATTCTTATTGACCAACGGTCTCTTCTTTTGCTAAAAACATAAAGATTCTATAACCTGTACCAAGAAACTTGGGCTCCTAAAATTCACAAAGCTATTTTAGTAAGAAACTTTAAATGAAGTCTTATTCAGTGTATACTTCCATCCTTTGAAGGACTACAGAAAACAGACAGACCAACGTGTATGGAGACACCTGCCTGAGGGAAATGAGAATTTGTCTAGCTAAGATACTGTGGAGTTCTGGGCTTCTGGACACTTTTGTTGTGTGCCTGACTCAGTACAGATGCTATGTAGTTGGCTAGACAGAAAACGTGGCTGTGGATCGGATACATATTTACCAGTGAGCGAGCCATACCGTCTTTGATCTGCAGAGCAGATTTATTTTCTTGCATCTGGCCACACGACTTTCTGCCATCCATCCATCTTAACTTCCCAAAAGCCAATGTTATCACTACTGTTGAATTACTAAAGTTTATTTTAAAAATAATTTTATAGTTTTGAATATTGCTTTTGAAAGTCAAAAATAAAGTAAAAATAAATCCACTAAATGAATGCCCACTTTCTCCTCATTTGGACTACCTCTCGCGGAACACTTGCAAGGGAATGTTTTTTTTTTTTTTCAGACGAGTTAATAGGAAAAAAAAAAACTGACTGGGGAGCAGAAAGTGAGGCTGTCTGCATTTTTCATCATCTGCAGCTGCCTCTAGCTGCCGGTCCTGCGCTTTTAAAATTTAGGGGTATTATGGAAATGGCGAAACTTGTGAAGGGAAGCCTCGGGGAAAGAAGTTATAAACTTCACAAGACTCATGAATCATAGGCAAAATTTATTCAGAGTAGAAACCGCCGTGGTTTTCAGACATCACACCGACAGGGTGGCTTTGCTGAGCCACTCTGGCCTGAAACCCACGCAATCTTGGGAAAGGCAGCATGGTTGTCTTGTGGGCTATTCATCTAATGTATATTTTGTCCCCAAGGCAAGCATCAAATGAGAGTTTTTCAAATGGTGGTAAAGATTTTTACATATGGCCATGTAATAAACATGAATTAATAATAAGAAGAATACTGTTCTCCAAAGCAGGTATTTACAGGAAGGCATTAAATGTGATTTAACAGAAAGCATTGAGATGTAGCATGAAGCAATGCTTAGAAAAATACTACAAATCTATGGGGGCCTCTAGCTCTAATATTTATTTAGCCCTATAGGCTGGAAGTTTCAGGCTCTACACTGGGAAATGCTACTACTCGGCATCTGTGTCCCCTTCTGCATGTGAGGATTGATGAGCCAGGCCTTCGTCTACTCACAATTGAATATTTATACCAAATATTTATTATTACTTTCGTCTCAAATAACTAGCTGCACTTTCCTCGAACTAAATTAAAAAGCAGGATGTAAATCATCTGTATATTGTGGCTGCAATTATGTAAAAATTTTCACAGCATATGAAAAAGGGGCTAGAAGGAAGTATACAGAGATTATTTTAATTACAGGAGTGTGGTAGAAATTACAAGAGTTTACAAACAGGCACGCCATTTAAACTTTATGTAAGATCAGGCTATTAGTTTGATAATTGTACTTTCTTTAAAAAGAAAAAAAAAAGTTCCCCAACGGCAAATGAAAGTCTGTCGACTTGAAGACAAATTAGTTGGTGTTTAAATAAATCGTCTACTTTTCGGGAGCTCCTGCACCAGCTTCCAGGTCAGTTTCTCGTGCAGGCAATTTGTTACACCATTCATCTTGCTGAGGTTGATTGAGCACCTCAGGTGGGTGTGGGCAAGAGGGCAGAGCCCATCCCGTGACTTTCCTTCAGATGTCCAGTGTCCTCCTTGGAAAGCTCCTTACTGCACTCCTGATGGTCAGTCCAGTGCCTTTCCTTTTGCCACCAAATTTCTCATTGAAGTCGTCTTCGAAAGCTTTGTGACCAAAAGGTGATCCAAAGGATCACCTCTACCTTCTTCCACTGTCCTACCACTGGTGAGCTGTTCAACACCGTTCCTTTCTCTCCCCAGTGGCAACAGCGCTCTAAGACTGGTGACACTTGGCCATGACCCAGCTTTACTCACTGGAGAGGGATGTTTCAGGATATAGCCATCTGCTTCTTCATAAGCCTTCTCACACCATGGCTTACCTCACGTTGAGTCTACTCCATGCTTTGAGTGAGCCTCTCCATTTTTATGCCTCTTACTCTGCCCCAGATTTTGGCTTTTCCATTCCCCCAAAATGCTTCAACATTTCCCTCACTCCCTCAGAATCTTGTCTGCTTGGATAGAACTTCCGATGATTATAGCATTGTTATGTGCACGTGTATATATGTATCAACATATAAGCACATACATCATCATACATACATGTTTACTGGGGACATATTCTGAGACAGGCTCAGTACTTGAGCATGAGCACCGATTTAATTTTCACTTCAGTTCACCCTTACAGAAACCATAGATGGTGTCATTTTATTTTTGAAATAAGAAAAGCTCTGAGCTCAGGGTGATCAGCCCATTTTCCTAGCCTGTGCTGTCCCAGTAGTAGAAATGGGCCCCAGTGGAGTGTGTATAGAGGATCACCATTAAAACTATTGCACTCTGCCTGATCTTACTCTTCTAACTCTTGAGTTCTGACCTGACCTTTTTGCCATCAGTCTTTTCAGAGAAGCAATACACCAAGTGGTGTAGGAGGTTCTTCTGTCTATGTGTTGCTTTCATTGGTTAATAAAGTAAGGCTTCGGGCCTATACCAGAGCTATAGGAGAACAGAGCTAGGTGGGGAAAACTAACTGGAATGCCGAGAAGAAGAGACAGAGAGATATGCCAAGGATCTGCCAGAGACAGACGCTGGGAATATTACCAGGTAAGACACTGCCATGTGGTGATACACAGATGAATAGAAATGGGTTAAATTAAGATGTAAGAGTTAGCCAATAAGAAGCCAGAGCTAACAGGCCAAGTAGTGATTTAATTATTACACTTTTTCGTGTGATTATTTTGGTTTTGGGTAGCCAGGACGAACAAGCATCTCTCCCACCCAACGACCAAGTATTCATATTCTTGTCATGTTATGTTATGCTTTGTTATCTTGTACTGTATTATATGACACACTAAAACATCTGCAAAGGAAGTCTCTTTTCCTACAATTGCTCCTGCTGTGGTCCGTTCAACATCACTCTAACTACCATTATTACCCAAAATTCCTCTCTTCTCCTCTGCTTTTTCCTTTTCTCGGTCACGCTGGTCAAAAGAGTTACCAGAATTCACGGTTTGTGGTTGTAGCTTTTGTTTCAGTGCCTCTGTCAGTTTGCAAGAAGAAGCATACACAAAACACACATACAGATATTTCATAGCATCAAAACCAAGCAGCAAAGGATCCATTGCAAAGAATGAAGACAGCATCAGTTAAACAAGGGACAAATGTCTTTCCAATCCAATAAGTTAGCATAGATGGAAGGAATAAAGTCATCAACAGAAAAAGCAAAGAACCTTACAAATCATGTCATAAAACCCATATCAAAAGTAAAATTACTGAACTCAGTCCCCTGCACAACAAATGAATTAATCAATTAGTGGGCAGATAAATAAAATTATGCAGGCCCTATTCATGGTGTGAAAACATATCAGAAAAACACCAGGCGTTCCAGTCAGGAACCACTGGGTAAGCCAAAGGCATGAGGAAAGCAAAACACACATTCCATAGTGAGAAAACAGCCAATATTCCGTCACTATAAAACTGACTATGATAAATTCTCCTGTCAATCCCTTGGCAGCCCAAGGGTATTTGTGTGACCTTGTGAAGTAGATCAGCTGCACTTGGGACCTCCACTGCTCTCCAAGAAACACCAAGCAGAAGCTGTAAGAATGGGCTTCATGCCATGGGCCTGGGTTTGAACTCCAGCTTCAATTTTAACCAGCTGTATGGTTACTTAACCTTTCAGTACATCGCTTTTTCCCATAGCAAATTTTGGCTAGTAGTTTACTTATTTTATGAATGTCTTCCACGGGCCAGATGAATGAGTATCCGTGACAAGCTCCACGACTAGTGCTACATAGAAATATGATAAGCCATAAATAAATACTTAGAATGATTGAATAAGTGTGTGTTTGTCTGATGAATCAGCATCTGTGACTACCTCTTTGCTACCAAATAACTTATTAGTCCATCTGTCTGCATCTTCAGCATTTTAGTCTTCAAAAAGATCAGTCTATCCTTCAACATCATGACCAGTTCTTTACTACCTTGTTCTCTGTGCTACTAAATGAAACCAGAGGGCCTGGCCATCTCCTTTCCCTGCTGCTTTTCAGTCCTTCGTACTAATATCCCATCCTGTTGTCAGTGTCCACGTGTCTTTTAAGCCTTCACTTTAGTGCCATCTGTTTAAGTCACTCCATGGTCACACAATCAGACAGGTCCAAGGGTCACTCGTGATCATGTTGATCTCTCTTGGACGCAATGGACAAACTGAGAGGAATGCCGTATATGGTCATAGTCTGGTTTCTCTGGGTTATTTAAGTTTAGTACATGGAATATTGCATTCAATGTATAGATCGCCTCCATTTACCTGATACATATTTTCCTTATTAGATGTTCAGCAATAGAATTTGATCAGTGGAAGAAGCAAATTTATCTCAAAGAAGTTTCTAAACACAAAACACCACAGCAGAAATCTATTCCGTCACGAGTCACCTGTTGCTGAGGAATTTTTGTTGTAGCGTGCCTCCTGCCCCCATCATCGAAATTCTGTCTTTCCATTAAATCACAATATGGTGAAAGGGGACAAGCAATAATTTGGAAAAGTATTGTCTGACTCCTACTCCACCGCCAGTTGTCCCTAGGCCTTGCATGTACTATGAGCCTGTTCTTCATGTATGAATAAGATACTGCCTTGTAAGTGTCAAGTCAAGTTCTTTATAAGAACCTTGTAATGTGATTAGTCCATGGTGGAGATAAACGTAAAGATGAGCAATAATAATAATTGTAATAACAGCACTTCTCATGTGCTCTGTTGTCCTGCTATTTAATTTAATTGGGATTTTTGAGTTTCAACATTACCAAAGGTATAATTTATGTTTTCTATATTAATTGTAAAGTTGCAGGGTATATATTACTCATGATTTCACTTCAGAGTCTTTGTTTCTAAAATCCACCCATGAAACTTGGTCACACTCTGATGTTATACCTTGATATTTCTAATATCATAGAGATTTACATGCTCAAAACTGATTTCATTTATGTTAATAATCTTCTTCTGACTATATTCTATAGGATAATACATTGATAAGATGAACATTTAGTAACATGTTTGACTGTCAAAATACAATGTGTTTGTTTTTTTATTGGTGTATGATATTCAAGAGGTCTATCAAGAGAATTAAGAAGAGGAACGATCGGGAGCATATTGTCCTCCTTTCTTACCAGCCCTGTGCCTTTCTGAGCTCCCCCCCCCCGCACGTGTGTGTGTGTGTGTGTGTGTGTGTGTGTATGTCTCCCCTTAGTTTTCTGTCTCCTGGTTTACTGAATAATTGTATTGTTGTATTGTCTTTCAGTAGAGTATCCATGACCAGTTGTTTGGATCTCTGACCAGGATGTTAAGTGGAGGTTTCTTTGCAAAGGGCTTCCAATTTCACCCTAGAGAATCCTACACTTTGCCCTAGGAATCAAACCCCTGCTCATTTCCAGAGTGATGTATCTATTGAGAAGTTTCATTTTTATACAGTAACCTTGTGTGACTCCTCTGAATTGCTCACATTTGTTTGGGTTTGTGCAGGCAGGGGAATACAAGACCAATAGTTAGAGCATCCATTGGACTTGAACAGATCTGGGGCAAATTTGCCTGTTAAATGCCTTTTGTATTCAGTTTCTACAGAAGAAATCATCTCATTTATAAAAGGGAGACAAAGCCATCCTCCTCAAAAGGGTTTCAAGGATCAGTGGTAAAAAAAAAAAAATGAGCATCACTTTGCTCCATGCCATTTGTGTACAAGGGACCACAAACCTGCTGATCCTTCCAGGTTCACCCCACACTCCAAAGCACAGGATAAAATAAATATCAACAATCAGGAGAAAATAAATCCAGAGAAAACACATTTCGAGTTATAAACATGCAATTTACAAGCATGTGTTGAGAACACTATTAAAACATCAGGTGCTGAAGTGTAGGTGAGTCTAACCCACAAGGTATAAATAATACAGGCAGTAGAAAATAAGCAATTAACTTTCTTATTATTTTGCTTAATTTTGAAAATATTTTCAGTGTTTGAAATGGCTGTGGGAATAAAGTTGGTTACCGGAGTAAAGAAATTAAGCTTTCGCTTAGCTTTCCCTAAGGGAAGCAGGAGATCTGCTCTCAGTAAACATTTACTAATGGGCCTTTGGACTGTGGAGTGTGAAGATCCATTAAATTACTAGGGGTTTATTCATTGTCAGGAAGGGAAAAAAGTGAGATGTTGATTTTTTCACACCCAGAAGACTAGTGAGCTTTTTTGATTTCTAGTAACACAATTTGCCTTGTCCAAATTCCTTTTCACAAATAGTTTGATTGTGTTATGAAATGTGGCATTTATATCTTGGAATTAAACAGGAAAGGTGAGTTCTCAAACTGACCAAATGAAAAGCAAAAGACATCTTAGCGTAAATGAAAGAAGACTATAATAAGATATAGAGTGCTTAATAAATGGCATTTTTTGTTGTTGTTGTTTAAACAGGTTTTTGGAGTGACAGCTATCTTCAGATGATGGGAATTGTTTCCCTCTGGAAAAAAAAAAAAGTCATTCCTTGGAGAACTTCCAGATATTCTGGACTTTGGTCCCTGCCTCAACTTCCTCTCCTCTCAAATACAGAAAGAGCATCAGTTCCTTTAAACTGTCCTGGTAGGTAAAATCCTCATCTTCGTACTTCAAAAAACCAAACAGCTCATCTGCACACGTAGGGCACAAATCATCATGTTCAACTCACTTCAGTGGCCAGAACACACTTGAACTTAGTTACCTTTGTGGTTATGAGTTTTCCATATGTCACCAAGGGAAGCAGCCCCACATTCGAGTGTTCTAAGCCCATGCCAGAAGTTATTTGGGGAAGTTGTTTTTGTTTTATGGGGGATTGCAGATCATTATACATTCCTACATTTGATAGAAACTAATAGACACTGTTTGAAATGGCCTAGAATGACCATTATTGTAATATGATTATCTTGAAATACCTACTATTGGTTGAATATAAACATGGAATTGAAGGAAAGAAAAATAAAACAGTTCTATGTGCACCGAGGCTAATATTGTGCTATCCAGTTATCAAAAGTCAAATTTCACAAAAGTCATCAATTTAGGACAAATACAGAGCTGCTAAGAGGTGATGACAATAATCACCTCCAAAATATTTCACCTCCAGAAGATGTTTGTCATACATGTATTGCTACTCTAGGGGACCTTCCATGAATAGACAGTAAACAGGACTAATTCATATACTTTACTCTTAGTAAAACCAGATAGTGTCTGATAATTGCTGATAACATTGTGACAACTAGAAAAAAAAAGCAAGATTTCCGGCTCTTTGTGATTTTTCTCCTTATCATAAGGTAATGGAAGTTATAGATCTGGTTTTTACTTGATTAAAGGAATTATTTCACTGTGTATTTGAAAAGCTATACAAAATTTTTGGAAATAAGGATATGTGAATCAACCTTTTGAGGGCTGCCTGTTAATTTGGTCTTCTTAGCAGTATTTATTCTCCCAGGTAAACATATTTTCAGTAAGGCAGAAAGTGCTCACTTGAGCAGTTTTTCTTTAATTTCTGTACCCACCACAACCAAGGGCCTTTTACTTAATATGTGTTGAGAATTTTTATTGCTTTTATGTCGGTCTGAATCTTCTGAAGCAATCCAGCATAGATATGCTGTTTGGATAGAGACATCTTACAATCCCTATAGAACAGTTCCGTTTGGAAAACATCCTATAGACATGATTTGCTGGAGGCGATCTAACATTATAGATGAAAAGTCTATACTAAGACAAAAGGGGAAAAAAATCACAGCTTCCTCAAATCAAATGGGAAAGGTGTTTTAATCTTTTTTTTTTGTTGTGTCTGAAATTCCTTTTTAAAAATTTGTAAGAGATGAAACCACGCCATGGCAAGCTCTCTAAGATAGCATCTGCCTTCCATTTGTTCTACCTTCCACCTTCCATTCCCTCAGAGGCCCCCAGCACACAAAACATGCCGAAGTACACAGTACATGCTGAGAGCATGCAGAAAACCTCCTGGGTTAGACTGCTTCATTTATGCTAAGTCACTTCTATTAGTTAGGGCTTTAGTGCTATGAAAAGGCACGATGACCATGGCCACCCTTATAAAAGGGAACCTTTAATTGGGGCTGGCTTACAGTTCAGAGGTTTAGTCAGTTGTCATCCTGGTGGGAAGCATGGCAGCATGCAGACAGACACGATGCTGGAGAGGAACTGAGAGTTCTACATCTGGATCCAGGGCAACAGGAAGTGAGTTGGCTTGAGTTTGGCGATCTCAAAGTCTACGCCCTAGACATACTTCCTACAGCAAAGGCATCATGTACTCCAACAAAGTCACTGAGAGACACTGTGAAAGCAACTGAGAAACACGATGAACTGATCCCATAAATCAGAGTCTTTCCCATAGAGCTGAAGCTGATGCTATTCTCTGTATTGTTGTTTCTACTAAGGGACCGAGTAGAGAGGCATGAGGAAGACATCAGATGTGAAGGGTGTCCTTCAGCAGCCTCCATACTTCCTCTTCCCTCACTAACTTTCCTGAACCTCCCATTACTGAGTAACAATAGTCTTCTCTGTACTCTAATCAAACAAAGATGTCAAATTATGTATTCACCACAAAGATGTTTCTTATGCTCAACTGGCATAAACCAGTGCAGCCATGCTAATAGTAAATATCAAAATTCAGGTTTGGAAGAGCATGTCTCTAAAGCCCCAAGGCCTCCAGAATCCTAGCTATGTCCCCACACAAGCTAGTCAAGCCCGCTTCTTTCGGAGCCCGGTATGAGCTCAGTGCCTGATATCATTCCTAATAGTCGGTGGCCTGGCTCTAATAGCTGTTAAATATTTTTCATGTCATCCCTGATTAAAGGAAAACATTTTTTCCCCTAGAAAATTGGAAGAGGGGAAAACCTTCCATTTTTCCATCTCCCAGTTTACAAATGTAATCATGCAGATTTTGGTCAATGCAGAGGCTAGGGAGATTTGACTCTACATAAAGGAGATTCTGTGAAAGGGAGTTTTCCATTGCTCTGCCTAAGATGATATAGAAGCAGGCCTGATTTATGGGAAAGAAACCCCAGGATTCCAGATCACCGTCTTAGTCTATCAGGCAGCTTCCAGACAATAGGCACTCATGTCTCACAGTTTTGGAAACTCAGGGCAGATGATCAAGGTAGATGTGTGCTTTGTAGGGATTTGTAGCCATCTCCTCACTGGGATGGGAAGAATGAGAGCTCCCTATCAGGAATCATTTGCAAAGGCACCAATGGAATTTATTAGTTGTCCATCTCATGACCTCATTACTTCCAAAGGGCCTCACTGTCATCCTTATGATTTTAGGGGTTAGATTTCAACATGTGAGTTTTGTCCAGTCACAAACATCCATGCCACAATGAGTATAAAGACAGTTGGGCTTTGGAAGAGCTGGCACATGGTAGTAGGAGGTGTGAATGGAGTAAGGATAATGACTAGTTGTGGGTCAGTCTGACCCGGTTTATTATTTGGCAGAGCTATCTGACTTTGTGCAAACTCCAAAGGAAAGTTTCGTTCCTTCTAGGCAATTTTCCTTCCAGCTTCATAGGCCAGCTTGCCCACCAACCACTCTTTCATTCCAAAGCAGTGAATGTGCTCATGCATCCGTTAAGTGCCCGTGAGCCCATTGCCCCTTTAGATGTTGAGCACTTTAAGGCTCAAGTTCATCTACTTGTACTTGTATACATTTGGATGTATTTGTATATTTGTGCATATCCAGAGCCATACAGCAGAGATCTGACACGTCATGGGTATGACATTGTGTTAGTCAGGGTTTGACAGATGAAGAGAAATGATGGGCTGGTTGTGTGTGTCTGTGTGTGTGCATGTGAATTTACATTCATAGATGTATATGTATATATGTTTGTGTGTATATATATACATATATATATATATGAATTGTTAAGTGAGCTTTAAAGTAGCAACAACAGCTTAATCACATCCTAGAAGCTGAGAACCTGCTACTTATTTGATTCTTGAGGTTGCAATAATCAGTGTAGTCCCATAATATCTTTCTCTCATGGAGGCCATAATCAGTAGTTATTCAACCCACATGGTGGGTGCCTCAGTAGTTTAGTTTTCCCACTTAGCTATATTCTGCCCTTTTAGAGGCCAAAGCAGCTTCTTTATTAACCAATGGTAATAAAAACATATTCACAGCATACAGAGGGGAATCCCACATCATGTGTGATTTTGCACAACTAGAAGGCAGTATATTCAGCAAGATGAGAACATTTAATTTTTTCACAAATGTGGATTTGGAGATCATGGTCACATTATTACCACATGTGTATGTGTACACAGAGAACCTGAGCTTTCTTCTTTTGTGCAGCAGAATCTATGCTGTAGTGGAAATAGCCTGCCTGCAGTGTAAGGTAGGAAGGAGCTCAGATTCAGCTCAGGATACACCCAAACACCAAACTTCTGGAACAACAGAGATTTATAACCCCAGAGGAGCAAGGGCATGGGCACTTTCTCATTGAGCAAAAGCAGATGGTAAGCAGCAGGTGTTTTTTTGTTGTTGTTTTGTTGTTGTTGTTTTTGGAATTGGTTTTTAAGGAGAAAAGGGGAAGTCTGTGCTTGGGTGAGTTGTTAAGTTCTGATTAGACAGAGTAGCAGTGTAGGCAAGAAATGAATTTTGGTTGCTGGATCTTGGTGTTTTGGTAGTTGGACTTCATGATCAGTGTCAGGAACGAATCAGTGGCCAAGGAAGGAAATAGATGTTGGGAGCTAGTGTTAGAAATGGAATCTAGTGGTTTAGCAAGGGAGAAGGAAGGGAGGAGGGCAGAGCCTGCCAACACCATTTTTTGCCATGCTTGGGCCTCTTGGGAGAGCCCTCGATGTAAGGCTTCAGGATGTTTTTGAAAATGTGACCATATAAAGACACTGCAGTCAAACAGCATGTCTCTTGAAATCATGTGGAAAAGAAACATATCTTTAATTTACTTGTAAGATTAAGTCTGAATTCTCTTCCCATCATTAAACTTTTAGAGAGGATTCAATCTAGCCTGCTTCCATCGCAGCATCTGAGGCTGGGAATGTATAGGGAAAAGAGGTTTTCTAGCTCACACTTTTAGAGACACAAGTCAAACAATATGGCACCAGCTCTGGTGAAGGCCCTTTGGCTGAGTTGTGTCACAGCCAGTGGCCTCCAGAAAGGACCACATGCAAGAAAGAGAAGTCACATGAGAAGCATAAAGCAGTGAGATGGGAGAGTGGTCAGACCTGTCCTTTAATGATAGCCCTCTCTAGATAACTAACCAGGGTCCCAGGAGAACTATCCCTAATCTCTGACGATTAAGGATTCCATCCGTTCCTAAAGCCGTGAAGCTAAGAGCCAGAAATAGTCTTGCCTAGGAACGACAGCATAAAAAAGACCAGAACCATGGTCCTATCAATAGACATGTAAATGCAGAATTGGCAAATTTTCACTTGGCCCTACTCCTCTAGACAGAGAACTACAAACATCTAATGAGTGCGGGGAGAGGGAGGATTAGCCTCTCCAATGGTTGTCCAATACAATGTGATCATCCATGCAACCATATAAACACGAATAACAAAAACAAACTCATCGTGTTGTGTGTGTGTGTATGTGTGTGTATATAACAATAAGAATCAAAGAAAAGAAGGCCATTTAATTGATAGTGGAGGGAATACAGGAGAAGATGGAAGGAGGATACCTTGGGAAGGACTAGAGGTAAAAAAAAAAAAAAGGAAGGGGGAAAGTTATATAACTCTATTTTAATTAAAAATAAATAAAAATTTTAAAGCATAATAAAATAGTTAACAGGATGTAACAGGAGCTTAAAGTCCCTGATGTTTCAATTCTCTGAAATTTAATTGAAACAAAGAGCCACTCAATCCAGGTGCTGCTTCCTTCATTAAGAAATTGATCTAGCTATCTTTGTCAGGGGGATTCTGGACCACACAGAATTCTCCTAAATTCACAGTTCTGGAGTCCCCATCTCTGAGTATTCCAATACCATTTACAACAATTTCCTTTTCAATTATTTTTTGAAAATTTGTTCTTCACTCATGTAACACCCTCCCCTCCACTAGAGGCAGGGGAAAGTTGCCTCTAGGCTGAGCTTTTCTCCTTCAAGTCTCTACTTAAATGGACAAACCAATTAGGGAAATAAGGACAGACTCAGCTGCCCCCTAAGTGGAGCTACCATTTAGATCTTACCTCCCTATGGGCTTCAGCTGCAGGGTCTCTGGGGCCACTCCACCTGTTGCTTTGCTCTGAATTTTATCCTGGTTGCTCTGGGGCACTGTACCTCTTTATTTCTCAGCAGCAGTTCACACAGAAACCTATTAGAAAAGACTTTTATGTCCTCTACCTGGGCTGTCAACTCTTCAGCATCCTGAAAATTTAGGGAAATATTTCTCAGCACTGCTGTCTGGATTGAAGGTGGTGTGTGTGTGTGTGTGTGTGTGTGTGTGTGTGTGTGTGTTTCTTTGCAGCATGGAGGGGAGCTTCCCGTCTGGCTGCATTCAGGGATGACAGGAAAATCCCAAGAATCCATCATTCAGGCCTTAACAGGAAACAATGAATGAGAAAACTCTTTAAGAGGAGGGCTAATGAGTTGATTCAGTGTGTAGTGCTTGCCACAAAGCCTGACTACCGGAGTTCCATCTTCAGGACCCAAATGGTAGAGAAAGAACCAACTACTGATACATGGCCATCAACAGATTGTACATACAGAAAACAACTAAACAGTCTTTAAAATGGTAACTGTATCTTCCTCTAACGTTATCAATGAGTGGGTAGTTAGTAGCTACAGACATGGTAGTCAAGAATGAAAGTAGCGAAAGTATACCTGCCAAGAGCGAGATAACCAGGAAAACAAATGACTCCATAAACTGATTCCTAATGACGCAGTGACCATTCAGATTCACTGGGCTTCACCCATGTTAACCATGTGCTTCCCAAACTACTGGAAGCAAAGAGGGAGAGATTCTGGACATCCGTGCCAATCTGTAGTAAAGGATGGGAACCCACCCAATCTATGGGGGAGGGGGGTCCTACTTCATAGTTAATCACTTAAACCAGAGAAAGCAGCAGTAGAGGGAGCAGAGGTACAGATGTAAAACAAATATTAACAAATAAGCCATGTTTTCAAAATCTGCATTTAAAGTTTTAAAATGAGTCTTTGAAGGCACCTTTCTTTTCTTGTGTGGGAAATAAAAACATCAACAGGAAGATGAGGTGACATCATTTAAAGCATAGAAGAAAATTAACTTATCACTAAAATTTAGGAGCACAGCCAGCTTGATACAGCCTGATCAGAAGAGTAAAATACACACGTATGTAAACACACATGCCTCTTTGAATGGATCTCAACAGGAGTAGATAAGAGACTTGGAGTAAAGCTCATCCTTCATTCTGCTTCACATTTCCAGATATGTATATCGGTATTTGAATGACTATAATAAAAACTATAATGAATGTTGTACCTTACCTGGAGAAATACTTATAATAACCTAAAATACTTGGAATTTTAATCTATAAATCACTAATATCCTTCTGTGATAAGTTTCATATATGCAAAGCTTATATGAGTGTTTAACTTTTGATCAATTGATTTCCTAATTATTGGATAGTTAGCTTGTTTCTATTTTTTCCACTGTTACGAGGTATTGTTTGATGAATTCTATCATGTAAACCCATGAGTGATTATATCCTTATGTAAAATCTTGGATTACTTATACATGGTTCCGATCTGTATCTTAGAAGATATTTTGTCTAGCAGTTAAAATAAATTCCTTCAAAAATATTGACAGCATCTACATTACGTGGATGCATCCTCCTCACACCCAGGCATCCTGAGTATCTCCAATCCTCCAAAAGTCATATGGGGAAAACATCCCACTGCCTTTATATCTCATTAACTGCTAACGAAATGCACCCTGCTTGACAGTCATTCTTGCACATTCTTTTAGGAATTTCCTGTGTGCATCCTTCATAGCTAGGTTTGCTTTATCCGTCCCTTTCTCCATGGGGCATGTGAGTCTGGGGGTTGTTGGAGACTTCCTGACTCACGCTGACATCTGACTTTCTGTATTTTCAACTCAATAGAGCTCAATGTTCGTGGTGTCTTGTGGCCTTCACTATGCTCTATTTCCCATCTTGGTTACTTGTTTCACTTTGTTTGTCCTTTCTCTCCCAGACTGACTTAATGGTTTCCCCTGAAGCTTGAAATAAAAGATGAACTTGTTTTCTTTATTATCAATATAGCAGGGATCCCGTGTGTTTTAGTCACTCTTAATGTAGAAATGAGAATATGGTAGCAAAGAAAAAAATAATCTTCCTTGAATTAATTAATGGAATTTTAAAGACATGAATTTCCCTCTAAGTTTGGCAATTTCCATAATTAATTTTGGAGATGTATCATATGCAATCCTATTATTTTAAAAATAATCTGGAATTATAAGATGATTACTTGTTTGCCCTACAATAATTAGAGTGTTATTCCTATAAATTTCAATGTGAAGTGACTATGATTATATTATTGGGGTTTTTTCTCAAAGAATACGATAATTATAACTTCTAATTCATACAGTTTTGGTACTTTGTTGTCTGGCAAATGATCAATTTTTACAAATTGCCTCACAGTTGAGGGAAATCAGGATTTGCATAGTCTTCATATCTATCCCAAGATTTTTCTTTGCAACAGAGCTTACTGCATTCTGCTTGGAGAGACTGCACAGCCTTTCTCTTTGTCAACTACACAAAGTCAGTCTCAGCAGTACTCAGAAAGTCAGCTGTGGGATCCCTGGATGTAGGCATGGCGCACCCTGCAGAGAGCACTGCAGTACGACTATGGCTCCTGGCAAAGGTTCAGGGCATCTGTCGGATTGGGGAGTGGGGGGCACAGCGCTGGATGAACCTGATATGAAGGACATTCTACACCTATCAAATGATCAAGTGTTCCCTAATTAAGACCAAGTAAGGGAACAGAAGAGGTGTCGTCAGTGAAAGTACCAGGCTGTTCCAGTGAAGTCTTAACTATTATTACATTTACTCATTTGATCTTCTCTACGTGCACGAGTGTCCAGGGGATGGGTGCCCCATGTGGAGGGAGGCCAGAGGAAGGCTAGAAACTTCTCCCTTTCCATCACGTGCTTGTAGGGACTGAACTCAGTCCTAAGACTTGGTTGCAAAGACCCTTATCTGCCCAGCCATCTCAGCAGCCCAAGAGCCTTCTTTAAGAGTATGTCTACAATGTCAATTTCCTGGGTTTAGTCATTGTAATAAGATAAAGCAAAATGTCACCTTTACAAGAAACATGATGTAAGAATGGAGGTGGGGATGGGAAGAAGATATAGGAAAAGTCTGCTATTTTTTTCAACTTTTCCTCAACTCTAAAGTTTACTTCAAAAGGAGGAGTTACAACCCATTTTCCATCCAAATGTAGTGATAGATGCACTCCCCTGGCTGGAACAGGAAGAATATATATTCCAGGTCAGACTTGGCTACATGCTGATAAAAACTGCCTGTTGGTTTGAAAAGACATGTTTGCAAATATTACAGATTCTCTCAATTTTAGACTATTTAAACGGAAGTAGTCTCTTCCTTTTCAATTTTAGTTTTCATATTAGCAAGCTTGGAATAACAGCTACCTCAAAATATAATTCAGGGCAAAGACAACAAGTTACATAAGCACTCAGTCCATTCTACGGACTCAAAAATTCAAAGTGGCATCTACCACTTACTGGAGTAATGAGTATTCTGTATTGGCTCTACTAAATCAGTTTCAAAGGCCTATCATATAGCATCCCATGGTTCTAGACAACTCCCATAGATGACTACTCTTGGAATAAAATTTTGTTTAGGTTCCAAACCCAATGACATCCCCTAGGTTTGCTTCATGAGCCCAAACATGATGAAGGCTGTGCCATTGTGAGACAGGGGCAGTCAATGAGCAAAGTGCAAAGGGTGGCAGGTGAGCCCTTTGTGGCATGAGCACACATGTTGCCAGAGAATTAGATGACTGGTTTCTAAGACAGGGGTTGGGGACAATTCAAAACCTCATTATCATCCCAAGAACCTGGGGCCAGGATGCTAGATATCCAGAGAGAACCACATGGCATCCATGTCACTAGCCATTGCAGTGGATCTCTGGAGAAAACCCAGAGCTGCCACTGGTGGACGGAAATAAGAAGTGGGAAAAAAAAAACTCTTGGCAATGCTAGAGACAAACTTGATTTTTTTTTTCTGAAAGAAAGCCACTAGCCTTGCTGCTCAGTATTGAATCTGTTGGCCTGATCCACCATTGTTACCGGTGCTTGTTCCAGAGAGTTGGATCTGTGGACCAGATGCAGCATCTTCATTCCTTGCTGGTGGGAATATAAAGAGGTCTGCCACTTTGAAAGGAGCTAGTTCCTTAAAAAATCACACACATAGCTGCTACAGGGCCTGGTACTCTTTACCCAGGTACCCCTCCCAAATAAAAGAAATACCCATTATAAGAATACAGCTTGCATCTAATGGCAGCACATTGAAATAACCCAAAATTTCATGTCATGGTGACAAGACAATTCAGGAAACACTGTGGAATGAAATGGTACACAGCAATTGAAAGGGAAGAACTATTGTGTTGTGAAAGGAGAGGGCAGTTTCTAAGTGAGAATGAGAATATCCGAAGTGTCAGAGACAAGAGGATTAAGCTTTAGGAGGAGTATCCAAAAGAAAGACCTAGAAAGAAAGAGAAAATGTAACACATTTTGAATTAGAAATCTAAAAAAAAAAAAAAAAAAAAAAAAACCAGAAAAATGGGCTTAGAAATGAGCCATGGATGCTCTACAAGTGGCTTTGGCTTTATCAAGGTTGGGACTTCTGGGAAGATGAGTACATTACCTCATTCAGGGGATAATTATTCCTCCCACTGCCTTAGCATGGTTATAAGTGAACCAGATTTCCCATGAACAGTCTCTTGGTCAGATAACTGACAGGTCCAGCTAGATTGACTGGATTGAGTCTTAAGGAAGGGAATGATAACATGCAATAATATAATCTTTTAATCTTTGAGGCAGATCATAATGTTATGTCTCTACCCAGGACCATGAGTAAAGCCCTGAAATCTCCATGTTTTTGTATTACTGTTGTGAATCTTAAGGGGGAAACTGTAATGCTTCTATCTCTAAGGTTACCAAGGAAACAGAAAGTAGGTATCAAAGTCCACTGTGGTGGTGTGGTCCCTCCTCAGTGAACTCCAAGACCACTGCCTAGGCACCTGGCAGAACTGTACATTTTACATAAACTTTTAATCTCCACAGTCGTCTCTGCTTTGTCCAAACTCCCACATGATCTAATAATGATGAATGATAGCAAAGGACATTTGTGTCTAAGAGTGGACACTCTGTTGCTGAAAGAGCTGTTGGTGAGACTATATAAAGCACTAGGGTGCTTCTGGGAGAGGCAAGAATGTTCTAGTGACTAACAAGGTAATTCAATGTTTCCTAAGTTAGGGTGCAGAGAGAAAGGAAGACTTGAATATGCATCGAGCCCCTCTGTCCTTGCTTCTCACATCTGCGGATTAAACAAGCAATGGATCTCTGTTAGCCAGTAATATTCATGGAGGCATTCAGTCCATGCTCAGTAAAAGGCAGCCTTTCTGACACCCTTTATAGAGCTTCCTTAATTTTGCCAGAATCATGCCAGAGACATACCATTATCAGCCCCACTTTGAAATAGATGTGGTTCACGAGGTTGAATAACTCATTCAAGAAAAATCATGCTTTTGGCTATATCGAGCAGTTCACCCTAGATGGTAGGATTTGTGGCTGTTCTTCCACTGGGTCCCCAAAGAGGTCAGAAGACACTCAATGAGATGCCCTCTCCCGTTGGTGTTCAATGTTGATTTCTGGGTGCGCGTAATAACCGAGCTGTGAGACTCCCAACACTTTTCGGTCAATACCGATGAAATGTAAGATAACCTTATCACACCAAGTAACTGGGAACACTTCATTCCCCAAAAGGCATTCCACCTAGAGATTCCTTTAAAAAATAAGTTTCTGTTTCCCTTGACGTGTCATTTCTTGAAGCAGTGTGCTTCTCTTGCTGCTCCGCTGACCCTGGTTGTAGCAGATACAATTCATTTCTTATGCAGACTGACAAATAGACGCTCGGTCTATGGCACCGCATATCTTGACTTCATTATTTCCTCATAGCAAAGACTTGAAGCTGTAATGTGTGAGAAGGAAAAAGGTGCCAACATGACATTTACTCCTGCTAAGATGAATCTGATTAATTCTACAAGACGCAGCATCTTAACTCTTTGTAGCCTACAGGAGAGATCCTGTCTGCCTTTATGGGACTGCCCATAGACAGCATTCTTTACAGATGGAACAGTAGCACAAATGCTTCTTTATAAAAGGGGCCTGTAAATGTTCTGGCAGGAGACCCAACTCTACAGACAAAAAGTCTGCAGATGAGGCAAAGGCACCTTTTAGATTGAAAAGTCCCTCTAATTCAATTGGAATTGAAGTTCCAATTCACCAATAGAAAGCAAGCCAGGGTGAAAGTCAAGGCCACAATGAACAGTGTTATTGCTTTTCCAAAGAATGGTAGGATGGGGTTTATTTTTATTTTATCGACTCCAGTGAGAGGCTCTTCATAGTCCTATGGCCTCAGGGTGTGTGTTCAACAGTGATTCTACATTTCAGTGATCCCCATCCTTGGAATTGCTACTAAAATAAAATGCCAAAAAGACTCTCAGGTTTCACTTGGGGACCTCTCCTCCACAGAAATGCACCTGAAGTCAAAACCTCAGGATTAATTGAAAACAAACAATAATAATCTAAGACTTCAGATAATTTTGTTGTCAAACCTAGGACATGTGGGGGGGAGAAAAAGAATACGTTTAATCCATAACTGGTTCCTAGCCAATATTTCTCATGGTAGAAAACTGATTTATGCCAGTTTTTATTTTGGAATGCAACTTCCCTAACTCTTTTGAAGTCATAGCGCCCACATCACAAGCATGCCTAAGAGAGTACTTAATTGTCACTCAGCAACTACTACTGCTAAATCTTGGGATTCCCAACATTTATTTAAGAAGTGATCTTCCAAAATTTTAGTGCTCTGTATTCAAAAACTTTTTTATTAATTTGCATTATTGAGAGAAAATATGGCAGCTCTCCAGTTTGGTTCATCATCCCAACAGAATCAGTTGAAAGGTCAAACATGCAGAAGCTGCAGGGAAAATACCACAAATGTGCCCGATAGTGTGTCACTGGAAGAGAGAAACACACACCCATACACAAGAAAAAAGATGGAAGGATGGCAGCAAGTTTAAAACATACCTTCCATGGTGTCTATAATCTTTTCCTCATGCACAAAGCAGGTAAGTTCCTAAGGAGAGCAAGATGGGTTTGAGAAGTTTTAAAAACCCATTCTTTAAGCGAAGGAGGAAAGTGGCCATTGTTGTGACTTTGTAAATAGTATTCACCTTAGAATCCTTAATGGTTGTATAACACAGGGTAGGTGGAGGGGGACTATTTAACTGCTGGTGATGATATCACAACAGGAAATAAAAACAGTATCTTCTCTCAAATAATATAGCTGGTTAAGGATTGGAAGAGTGGACTGAAGGAAACAAAGGGGATATTCACATGACCGGTGACCCTGGAAAGTCATGGTGACAGTTGCCCTTGCAAATATCAAGAATACAAATAAAGCAGAGTGCAGGCGAGTGACACAGGGGCAGGGCTTTAAATGCAAACACGTGTCTCGACCCAAGGAGTCCAAGAACAAATAGGAAGCGCTCTTGCTTGGTGAGTTTAGATCCTGAAAGAAGCTTTTTTGTTTGAAGACTTAAAGGGGATCTTCCTGTGGCAGGCAAGTCACCCCATATGCCCAAGGAGCCAACTCTTTTCTACTACTTGCCTCTTCCAGACTGGCATGCATGAGCTTTTGTTTGCCCGGATTGACTCTTGCCAGAGTGATCAAGAAAGAGACCTTTTTGTACCCCCCTCTATAGAGGTCTTTAGTAAGGAGGCCAAGAGGCTGGGTGAGCTATTCCTTGACCACTGATGCTCACACACAGGGAAGAGCAGTTCTCTCCCCATGTTATAAAACTCCTCGCATTGAATGCCATCCAGAAATCTGCTGCTTCAATTTCTTCGTCCCATCTGTTTCCCTCTCCCTGGCTATATTTGTTAATATTTCCTCAAGCAGCAGGCTGGATTGCCCCCGCGATGCCACAGAAAAGGGACATAGATTGATCATTTTTGCGGGATGGAGATATGTTTATTTGAGGCAAGATAACAGAGAAGGCGCTGCTTTTCTATGTAGTCACAAACAAGTTTTTCAACCAAAAAGGAGGGAAGGAAGGAAGGATAGATGAAAGGAGGGAGGGAGGGGAGGGGGAAAATGGAGAGGAAAGGGAGAAAAAGGAAAGGAGAGAGAGAGGAGAGAGAGAGAGAGGAGAGAGAGAGAGAGAGAGAGAGAGAGAGAGAGAGAGAGAGAGAGAGAGAGAGAGAGAGAATCTGCACCTGGCAGGCCTGTAGAGTTGGAGGCAGTGGAGAGCCTCTTGTCCGATCAGCACTTAGCTCTCTCTCTCCCTTGGCACTATGTGAACGCTCCCTGCTCAGCCCACCATGTGTCAAATCTATCATTTCATATGTCAGCAACCATTATTCCCTCTTTTGTCACCAGTTTTGACCAAAAGATGAAAAATTGCCGTCTTGCTCAGACAAAATTATTGCCGGGAAGGGGGCCCATAGGAGAGAGGGCAACTTCTGGAGGGGAGGAGGGAGCCAAGGTGAGAGGCAGGGAGGCTTCCGCACAATGTCTGGGTTAAAAGAATATTGATCGGCCTTCTAAAAACTGTTGATGTCCCTGAGCAGGGGATGACAGATGGTGGCACACACGCACACACAAATAAAAAGTAAAAAAATAAAAGAGACTGTCTCCAAGGACATTGGACCTGCTCTGAGTTTTCTGTTCGTATTTGTTTGGTTCTGTGGGTTTCTGCACTGGGGATTTCAACAAAAATAAGAAAATATTAAAGAGAAATGGAGCAGCCGCAAACATGATACAGAAGAAAACACAGGGGAAGAAGGCCAAGCCAGAAGTGGTAAGGCACACACTCCACAGCAGAGCACAGAGGAGGACACAGAGTGCTGCTGCCTGAGATGTCTCTGTGCCCTGGGTGTATTCAGTGCTGGATGGTTACAAATACGGGAGAAGAAGTGGCTTAATCCCAATAGGTATCTTTAATTACGGCAAGTTAGGCATTTAAAAATAAATTCGAACCACATATGAAGTCTGATGCTGACGTTCATAGACCCGCAAAGGAAAAGAAATATAGAGGCTAGCATTCATTGGGCAAATACAGGATGGCGAGGCATAAATCCAAATCGGAGGCTTGAGTAATTTTTCGCAACTGTAGAAACTGAACACCCAATAAGGTGAAGGGACTGAGGAATATAAAACAGCCACTATTTGCTTCCCGTTGGAGGAGAATGCAGGCTTGTGACTAGGGGCTCCACCCTGTGTCACTCACCTTGGCAGGTTTCTCATTATTCAGAGAGAGGATCTTTAACCTATGATTTCTGGTCCCCTCTTCTACTCTGCCTTCCCCTGATGTCCACCTACAGACTGATCAGTTAGCAATGTAGAATACTTGGGAAATATTTGTGTAAGATGACACAGAATATGGTCATACTATTTATTCTTCACAAATTTATAAATTCCCTTCTCTCTGTTCATGATAGTAGATTCTAAGCTCCAGAATACTCTCCTCATATGTAAAAAGGCCTGGCCCTAAGGATCTCCAGTTCATAATTCTATGAACTGTATCTATAACAAACTCAGAAGATGCTAATCTTTCTCATAATTCCCTTTTCTTCTCCATAGAAATTTGCTCACTGCAATATCTCTGATGCTTCATGCTAGAGTTACATAATCGCTCCCTTTTAGTAAAATGTTTAGTGCTTAATGGTACTGAAGAGCCACCATGTGAAAATCATTCTGTCCTGCATATGCAGAGGACATGCCTAATTCATGTTAATTCATTGAGCTGGCCAAAGGATAATTATATTGTTCAAGTAAATTCCCCGGCATATAGATAGAATAAAGAAAAACATATGGAAAGTGTGCTCTAGGAAGTTGGGAAGTAGAGGATACCCAGGAAGACAGGTCTAATGTCCTCTCTGAGGTGCCATCCTTGCTTTGGTTCTGTGTCTTTGAGAAAATGACCCTTTTGTTCCTAGTGCCCAGGCTCTGGAAGATGCAAAGACAGTGGCAGAGTTCACTGCACCTTTGAGCCTGTTCCTCTGGGTTTCAAGGAGTGACTCAAAACTTCTGTTGAAAGTCTGTATATTTTTAATGGGTATGCCCTGGGGTATTCGGATTTTCCTTTCAGTGTGCTCACATATCATAATGCCATGTCATTAATAAGGGAAGATTGTACTGACATATATCATGACTATCTCTACTGCTGCCAACCCTTACAGGACACCAAAGATCTGAAAACCTCCGAGATCTCCTGTTGAATGAAAGAAAGCAATAGAGAGCTACATTTGAGGCTGGGCTTGTAACTCAGAAGTCGAGAACTTGCCTTGTAGATGTGAAGCTCTGCATTTAATCCAACCAGATCCTCACGAAAATTTCACCAGAACAAAAATTCAGTTGTTCAATTTGAAGAAGTGACTGTCAAAGATCAGCTCTGTCCATCTGATTTTAATAAACCCAAGTAAATACTAGGAATCTGCATTTTGGGAATTTATATCCTGGTATCTATATCTTGAGTGTGTGTGTGTGTATATATATATATACACTGGAAATCTACATATTGGGTATCTATATACTAGGAATCTACATACTGCATATCTACATACTGGGAATTTATATACTGGGAATCTATATACTGAGTATTTATATACTGGGTATCTATATACTGGGTATCTCCATACTTGGACTCTACATACTAATTATCTAAATATCAAGAGGAGAGAATAAAAGATAGTTTTAGCTTTTGTTACCCAAAAAAATCAGTTTTGACCTTTTGTTTCTTTGGGGGGAAAAGTCAAATGCTTTGGCACTGAATGGCAGTCAAAAGAATGGCAAGGCTTCACTACACTGTCATACTAGAGCCTTCCAGGAAGAGGGAAAGTCAGCTCAATTAAAAAAATAGCATTGGGCCGGGAGGAATGGTTCAGTGGTTACAGGCATTTGCTGCTCTTGCGCAGAACTGAGATTAATTTCCTAGCACCAACGCGGAGGTGCACAACCATCTATAACTCTAGTTCCAGGAAATCTGATGTTTTCAGATTTCCACAGGCACCAGGCACACAATGGTGTACAAATAGGCATGCAGACCGAACAGTTGTACAGATAAAATAAAATAAAAAAAATCTTTCAAAATCCTTTAACAGAACAAAGCAACAACAAAACCCACAGTATTTTCACTGCCTACTGCAAGGTGAAGCCCTCACGGAAATTCGTTTTCAAATTCCTGCATATTGAGAATGCCTGAATTCTTCGGCCTCTATGGAATAACTGTTAATATTAACCAGCGACATAAATAAAATGCTTAATTAAAAGTGCATGGCAAAGAAAATCCAGATTTTATTGCCCGTGGCATGGTTTCTGCATCACCCATTTTGCCTGTACGATATTTGGAAAGTTGCTTAGTCAATCAGTACCTAGTTACTCATGTTTGAAACTCTCAATTTCTATTCAGTATCTATTAGATCATCATTTACTAAGTCAGTAGGTGATAAAGATGGATCAAGATCTTGCTGTTGGTGGCAGCCTGTGTTTCCAGCTCCACACTTTTAAGTAACACTATCATGCAATGAAATCATGCTGAATAACTTTTCAACCGAAAGCTGCATTTACTACTTACACTAAAGGAATGTATAGAATAATAATTCTCCCTTCATTAAGAATATATCCAAGACAATGCTGATGACAACTCGACACAGCAGAAATGCAGAGATGTCAGACTGCCACGGTTGTTTTGTAGTACTAAGAAATGCTTGCTCTTAAGCTACTTGTGAATCCTGTGTCTCACACATTGTCAGGATACCATTAGAGTTATTAATAACTGCACATCTTAAAATGATTAGCAATGTGCTCCCTCTGCACATTGACTTCAAATTGTACGGCATGTGAGGAATGGACTGACTATAAGCTCTGTGCCATTGTTCTTAAGAAGTCCCCCTTCAGGTTATCCCCCGAAAAGGTTTGTGTCCATTGTCTTCATGTCACTGTGACCGCAGTTCCCGACAGAAAGAACTAGAGGGAAGGGAGATTTATTTTGCCTTGTGGTTCCCAAGAGTATCAGTCCATCAAGGCAAGGCAACGTGACAAAGCAGCTCAGCTGGAGGCCGAAGGAATGTGTGGTAGAGACTGTTCACATCACAGGGAACTACAAAGTAGGGACTGGAATCACATTGTGAAACCTTCCAGAGACCTGCTTCCAATATCCAGTATCCAGAACCCCCTCTTAAAGTTTCCTCAGCACTCCAAAATAGCACAGCTGCTGAGGAACAAACAGTTCAAACAGGAGTCTTGGGTCTCTCTCTTTCCTTTTCTCCTGCTTCTATCTTTTTAACCATGAATACTCTCTTTATATAATAAAACAAATATTATATAAAGGAATGTTACATAATTAATTGCATGTTCAAATCAGTAAATCTTTAAAGTTTAAAAAATATTAAAGGAAATATAGGTACTCTAGAACACAGGGTGAGACATAGACTGCTGCCTCTTTGGTGGCAATAGGAACCCTTCTTCCTTATTTTCAGATAAGTCAAAGCAAGAACATGGGAAGAAAGGCATGGGCCTCAGGGACTAAGACACCATGTTGTAGACAGACTAATGAGAACCAAGTATTTCAAAAAAGACAAGGTAAGTCCAGGCCACGCCCAATGCAGAGACAAGCAGAGATACTCAGCCCAAGCTCCATCAGTAGGCTCCCTACCATGTCCTGAGTACTGCATAATCAGGCTCTCTTTTAATCCAGATGGGTCAGCCATCCCTTGATACAGGGCATGTAGAGAAGAAAGAGACCCCATGAGTACAACAAGAAATCATGAAGCCAGTGTCATGACAGGAATGTTTGTCTAAAACCTAATGCATAGGGCATGAGAGGAAGCCAGACAACAGGGAGGAATAAAGGTTTCTCCTTTGAACACCTCACTTGCCTCATGAGAATTATGTCATCCCTTCCAAGGGCAGCATCCCAGGGGCTTCCCATTATACAACACATTCTTTAGGTCCCCTAACTCCTTTTTTAAACTTTCTTTCTTATTTATTCTTTGTGTCTTTCACATCAAGCATCTGCATCTTGTTAATTTTCCCATCCCTTCGTATCTGCCTTCTTCCCTTTCAACCTCCTGTCCCAAAATATAATAAAATAAAATAAGACTTAAGGGGAAAATAAAAATAAAAAGACAAATCAATCTCATCTTGGAAGCTGTAGTGTGATACAGTGAGACACACAGTAAACCCTTTTGTCCATATATCTTTACTTGCAAGTGTTCATTGCAAAGAGTCATTGGTCTGGTCTGAGGCCTCTGGTTTCTGCTACACTATTGATGCTGGGTATTCACTGGGACTCCTCTTGGTTATCCTTCTGTTGCCCTGTGTCACAGAGATCCTACAGCTTTAGGTCTGCAGGACTGGTCCCTTCACATCTGTAACTTTTTAATATCATCACACTGGGCGCTAATCTCCTAACAAAGGAACAATTTATATTACAACTCCTCCAAACCTCAGCAAATATTAGCAACAGGAAAACGTGAGAGTGGGGTGTATGGAACCGTAGAGCACAACCCACATTAAAACTCTTCTACATTTTTTTTTCAATGTGTTGTGGACTGGAAAAAATAGCTCATCAGTTAAGAGCACATACTGCTCTTGCAGAGGACTTAAGTTTGCTTTCCAGCACCCACATCAGACGGCTCACTGCTGCCTCTAACTCTAGCTTCAGGGGATCCCGCAGCTCTGACTTCTGTAGGAATTCACACTCACCTGCACATACCTACACATAGGCATGCACACATAGACACATACACCACATAATAAAACTAAGATAAAACATTAAGAGAACAAGTTGTTCAAAATAAAGACAACAAAGTAAAATCAACCCAAGTGGGAGGACGATGGCTGCAGAAAGGCCCAGGAAAAAATCAGAAACACTGGTTGCTCTGGTTTCATTCATGTTCTAGTTTGAAGACTGAAGCAACTTTATGCCTAGTCACAAGTACCGTCTATGGCTCAACTGTCCCCAAAATGACCATGATTTGAGCCTTTTGATAGCCTAAAGTTGGGGTGTTAGCTTCAAATCCTTTCTGCACAGACATGTCTTAACTTCACTTCTTCCCACTCTCACATAAGCATACAGCTCAGTGTCACTGTGAGTCTAAGCTACCCACTGTCACTGAGACCTGCAGACCTGAGAAGCTGGAGAAGTAAAAAGTAAGAGTTTAGCATAGCCAAGCCCTAGTTCTGGCCACATCTTCCAGGATCTTTTCAGTCCATTTTGAAGAAGTAAAGTGACAAGACAAGATTGCCTGCTGGACTTTCTTTTCAGCTTTTAAAAATTAATTTTCTAGGTTTAGCACACACCAAGTAACAGGCTTCATTATGAAATTTTCATCTTCTGTACTTTCTGTCTCTAAAATAATTCTGCCCAAAGTAGCTGAGTGATTTATCCCAGTGAGACATCTATCCGCCCTCCACCCTGTCTCTTGTCTCCCTTAGCTGCTTTTCAGTGATTAAGAAATGGAGATTCAAGGTCAATACCCTCCCACGCCTGACTGCTTACAGACTAATGTCACCTAATGGCTCAGTGAGGACAGCCCCATCTGTGTGCTCCTCCAAGACTTCCAGGACTGGCTCAGTGTCTGCATGTGCACGTGTGGTCAGAAAAATGGAACCAATCAAGATGTCAGTGTTTTTTAACTCTTTAAAAAGATTATTTGTGTGTGACTGAGTGCTTTGTTTGGGTGAATGTCTGTGCACCATGTGTGTGCAATGCCTGTAGAGGCCAGAAGAGGGTATCAGATTCATTATAACTGGAGCTACAGGCACTGTGAGCTGGGTTGTGGGTGCCTGGAACTGAACCAGGGACTCCTGGAAGAGCAGCTAGTGATCTTAACCTCTGAGCCATCTTTTCAGGGCAAGATAGTATGTTTAAAATTATCTTTTGAATCACTTTTCTTTATTCAAATATTTGAATTTTCTTTAACCACAAGAAAGAACTTGTTTTTGACTTCTAGCTCACATCCAAATTATATACAGATGTAAAAGAATGACTACAATTCCCTGGACCACCAAATATTTCCTTTAAAATTCTTCACAGTGCTTCACTAATTATAATTCTAAGACAAATGGGTGTGTAGATGTCTCTTTACCTTGCTAAGCATCAGTTTCTTCCATCTGTGAAATGAAAGGGTTAGACTTTATCTGTTGAAGTAATCAAAAGGTACCTTCTTTGATCATTGAGCCCATTATCGTCTATTTCTAATATTAGTGATATATGTATTGATTTAATTATGACAATTTGTGGAATTATTGTTTGCATTTGGCTTATAAAATATCTAGATGCAATTAAGTGAATCTCTAGCCCTGATTACTAAAACTCTGTTTCTAACATAGATTTCATCAGGGACTTGTTCATGGACCAACTCCCCAAGTTGTTGTGCTGAAATCAGGTAGTGCTCTTCAAAAGGGATTCCAAAAGTCAGAGTTATGGATACCTTTGAGAACTTAGTGGAAAATGTGGAGTGTCTTTCAAGAGATAACACACTTTAATATAAACTCACATTTATAATCACACTTGCAAAATAGGATAAGGTCCCAAAACATGGATCTCCATTAAAGAGATACTGGAGTGGTAGTTCAGAAGAGAAAGCGTTTGCCTAAGCATCAACGTGAGGAACAGAATTAAGATATACAGAACTTTGGTAGGAGCTAGGCAGGCATGGGAGTTGTAACCCCATGTTGTGACCCCAGCATTTGCAAGGCAGAGAAAGAATCCCTGGGACAATCTGGCTAGCTAGACTAGCTGTAATTGGCCAGATCCAGTGAGAGATTCTGACTCAATAAATAAAGTAGAGGGTGATTGAGGATGCCATCCAACATCAGTCTCTGCACACATGTGCACGCTCACACATAGAGTCACGCATATACACATGCACCTAGCCTTACACACAGAAAACAAGTAAAAAGGAAAAGAGAAAAATAAATGCTGATCTAAAGGCTCATATTTAAGGAGCCCTGAAACATAATTTAATATGATTTTTCTCCCATCGCTTCCCAAGTCCCTTAAGGGATTCAGTCTAATTCCAGTTATTTATAGATTTACTCAGTAAGTATTGAAACACAAAGATAAAAAAATACATATGAGACATTTAAGCAGTTTGTAAATGCCTCTGTGTGTGTGTGTGTGTGTGTGTGTGTGTGCATGTGTGTGTGCTTTAAATAAACTAGAAGAGACAACAAATGTGTAAGGATAGTTACCCTTCATATTGGAGTTAATGGGCATTCAATGAAACTATATTATCCAAACCATGTATCTAAATGCAGAAGGATGACAAGAGAGTAGCCGTGATTAAGCAAGGAAGGCTAGCATGGTGTATATGTAGGGCTTTACATTTCCTTCTGGGTTCGGAGACACCTTTTCCAGTATATGACACTGACTGGTTCCTGAGTATGACGGTTGCACATGGCTGTCTGCGGGGCTATTCTCTATGAACTGAGAGCTGTGGCTTATGAAGTGGCTGCAGAGGCAGTAAATGGCTAATGTGGGTGGTCGAGGTCAGGCCAGGCAAAGGACAACCCAGATTAACCATCCACAGATAGAGACTGCCACATATGAAGCAGGGAACCTGTTTGTATACCAGTTCCTTTTGTACTTACACGAAGTCCTCTGTATCGGACTCAAACATTGAGCCTTTAACCTGACAGCAGGCAATGATGTCTTAACTTTGACAGAGTCGCCATTTAGGTACGTCCCCTCAAAATAGTCTACTACCTCAATACAAATGTGTGCTTTCTATTGCAATATAATGCATTTTAACGTTTTATAAACAATTTCTCAATTATCTCCAATTTGAATGTACTGAAAGCATAATGTCTGATTTAAATAAAAGTTGAGTAAATTTGAGGAAAAAACAAACATTAACCTATTTCTTTAAATTTATTAGTAATATTATCCTTGATATGCTCTTTACACTGATATTAAGATCTGAATAAAAATTTGTGTACTGAATAATGATGTCAATATAAAAACTTGACAATTTTTAGATAACATATTTTAATTGGCATTTGTTGTTAATTAAGAATTTAAGCCCAAATTGTGTGAGATTAATTTCATTTAAAAAATGTATAATAAGCACCTACCAAGTGGCAGTTACAGGCCAAGCTGCCAGAAGGGAAATAGCCATTCTGAAGAAATATATAAAACTATTTTTTCAAAAGTCTATTATTAAAAATAAAATCAACTTTCTCTGGTAGAGTTGTATCAGTTCTGACTGAAAATATGCTGTTTGAAGATGAATTATAAACTGTCAGAATTCATGGTTATGAACAGGGGTTTCCAGATTTATATAATGACTTGGAATTTGTGTTTAATCTAACAAACCACACTGACTATTGAATTTGTGTGTCTGTGAATATAAAGATTTATTGTCCCTGGAGGTAATTATTGACCTCAACATCTTATCAGTCAATATTTACCTCTTGGGCCAATAAATCTTGATATAACCTCATGAAAGTCAATATCTGTTTAATAGTGTCCGTGGAAATCTGTAATAGTTTGATAACAGGCTTCAATGTCATGCTGGCCAGTGTACCCCTCACACTGGAGATATAATGGAGCATTCTTTCCTTGTAACATAGACCAAACAGCTCTGACTCCTGTGGTCCATCCATGTTCTCTCTAATGTTGGACTGGAATTTCTACATTACAGTTTAACTGTGGTTTGTACACAGTCCTTGCCTTTTCAAACAATTTGTAAGTTCTTTCATAACCTGAAACTAATTTAATGCCCTTTTGGTTTCATTCTCTGCTCCTGGCATAACTCTTCGTCATTTCAAATCAAATGTGCTTCTGTGGACAGACGGGATTTTGACACATGGTGCCTGGCAAGGTTACTATGTCTGTCGTGGCTCTTCCAGCAACGCTGTTCTGATTTTACCTCTCAAAACATGCCCAAACTCAGGAAGAACCCAGAGCTGTAAAGACGCTGGGACAGGGGAATAGTATTTAATACTGCGTAGGACCATTTTTTATTCTGAAAAGTGAGACTGTGGGGCCCCATTTGACTGGTATAGAGTACAAGGACCTGCTGCAGGATGCAGAAATTTAATAGCTTGACAAGACATCCTGGTTGATGAATGTCTGATAAATACGCATTGACTAGACCACCAAAGAAGCAAATACTACATTCATTTCATGTGAAATTTCTGAAATATTTTAAAAAACTGCAAAGTATAATTATACTTTTCCAAAGAGTCCCCTGTATTGGTCTGGGAAAACAGGGAGTCAACAATTAAGTAAACAAAAGTACTACATTTCCACTGTAGCAGACATCTTTAGTGGGTTTTGCATATTCTATCAAGGTTTCAACACCACCCCTAGGCTTCCTGAATCCTGAATTAAGAAGTTCCACCAGTTTTCACAAACTGGGCTGGATTTGCTTGCTAATAGCAATCTGCCTTCATACTCCTGCCTTGCACTGATCAAGGCTTGGAACCCAAATGCATCTTCAGTTTATGGAGCTATTGTTATTGCTCAACAGCATGCAGTTAAACTTTATGGAGCAGAACAATCAAATGGAAAATGTATATGTTATAGTTGGTCTGAGTGGCTCCTTGCCCATTTCCACAAACATGGCCTCGTAGATCTACAGGGATTGACCACATCACTGAAGAAGGGATTCAGTCTTGGGCTGTAAAGCCTTCTTGATGTATCCTTAGCAAAGTACCAACTGCTCTCAGAATTTGATCTAGTGCCAGAAATAAAAGCAATGTGACCTGGGCAAACTTTGGTTCCTTATTCAGTCTGCCAGGTCACCAACTCTGGCTGTATTATCTAGTCTTCAGGGAATGCGTGGAGGGACTGATCCTGAAAGGGAAGAAGTAAAGACTTGACATTACAGGGGAATAGGGCTATCATAAACACTGGACTAGAGGCAGTTTGCACAGAAATTTGCAATAGGCCAACTCTTTTCTTCCTCCGAAGGCCTCAAAGAATTATTATCCATATGAATTCTTTATTTCTAATTTATTACATGTTTATATTTCATATATGTATACAGTGTATCTTATTCAGTTCCATCCCCCATCTCCTTTCCTCAAACTCCCTTACTTCCTCAATGTATCATCATCTTTATTTTTTCCCAACTTCATGTGTTTTTGTTTTACCAGCTAACTTTTTAATACCACTGTCTATGACTCAAACCCAATGAAAGTTTAAAAACATAATACCCTTGTACCCTGACATTTTTAAGATCAATGTTGACATTTTTAAGATCAATGGGTCAGCTTATGGACATAGTGACAGAGCATACAAGATATGGTTGCAAATGGATATGGGGCTGGTTCTAACACACAGCTGATAGGTGCTTGTAAGAACAAACCTGGACCATTTGCTTGAAAGAACTTTTCCCAACCTTTTACTCTGAGTAGATGTCTGTCTTTGTGGTTGAGATGTGTTTCTTGCAAACAGCAGAATGTTGGATCCTGTTTTCGTATCCAGTCTCTTAGCCTGTGCCTTTTTATAGGTGAATTGAGACCATTAATATTAAGTGATATTAATGACCAGTGGTTGTTTACTCCAGTTATTCTTATTGTTTTTGGTAGCAGAGTTTGTGTGTGTTCCTTCTTTGAGTTGTGCTGGTGAAGGTTCACTAGATGCCTGGGTTATTGTAGTCAGTGTTGGCAATGTTGGATTCCTTGGGTTGCGATTTTCCTTCTATTACTTTCTGTAGGGCTGGGTTCTTAGAGAAGCTAAATAAGAAGGAGAACCCAAAGAAAAACATATAGGCATCCTCCTGAATATTAACCTTCATCAGGCGATGAAAGGAGACAGAGACAGAGACCAACATTGGAGCACCGGACTGAAATCTCAAGGTCCAAATCAGGAGCAGAAGGAGAGAGAGCACGAGCAAGGAACTCAGGACCGCGAGGGGTGCACCCACACACTGAGACAATGGGGATGTTCTATTGGGAACTCACCAAGGCCAGCTGGCCTGGTTCTGAAAAACCCTGGGTTAAAACCGGTCTCGCTGAACATAGCAGACAATGAGGACTACTGAGACCTCAAGAACAATGGCAATAGGTTTTTGATCCTACTGCACATATTGATTTTGTGGGAGCCTAGGCAGTTTGGATTGTTGAAGTAGGAGCGGCAGGAGGGCTGCGTCCCCGGTACCCGGCCGCCCGCATGGCTAGGTTATGCCCCGAAATAATTACACGGAAACTGTATTCTATTAAACACTGCCTGGCCCGGCTAGTTCCAGCTTCTTATTGGCTAGCTCTTACATATTGTTCTAACCCATTTCTAATATTCTGTGTAGCCCACTAGCTGGCTTACCAGGGAGGATCTTAACCTGCGCCTGTCTGGAGCGGGAGAATCATGGCGACTCCCTGACTCAGCTTCTTTTTCCCAGCATTCTCTTCTGTTTACTCCACCTACCTAATTTTCTGTCCTATGAGGGCCGAGGCAGTTTCTTTATTATTAAACAATGAAAGCAACAGATAAGATACATGACCCACCTCCATCATTGGATGCTCACTTTACTAGACCTGGATGGAGGTGAGTGGTCCTCGGACTTCCCACAGGGCAGGGAATCCTGATTGCTCTTTGGGCTGAGGAGGGAGGGGGACTTGATTGGGGGAGGGGGTAGGGAAGGGGAGGCAGCTGGGGGGAAGAGACAGAAATCTTTAATAAATAAATAAAAAAAGAAAAAAAAGAAAATCAACTGAGTTCCAGAAAAAAAAAAGAACAAACCTGGAAATACATGTTATCTAGAGAAGAGAGTGATGCAGGCCAGCATCTCCAGTCTTTTAGGTAGCATGGCTTTCAATCTTTGAATCCTCCTCTAATGACTTAGGAACCCATGAGCACTACAGAGCAAAGAAAGCCTTCACACCTGTAGTCACTCATAGTATCCACAAATTAGTGTTAACTCAGAGGGTCACTGCAGGTTAAACCTCCAGATGCTTAAGTTTGTGGCAGAAAAAAGCAAGTCCTCACACTGTATTTGGCCATATCAATTCCTGTGCCTAACTCTAGAATCAACTGAGAAGCAACAGAGAAAATATATATATTTGCAATGGTGAGTACAGTTGAAGGTCGTTTAATTTTGGTCAGGTGATCCCTCTAGACAACAATTCTGGAGCAAGTGTAATTTACTAATTCGTCTGCTTCAGGGTTTAATTTTTTCCCCTCACCATGAGGGCATTGGAAGCCATTGAGTTCCAAATTGAACAGTCCAGGGCTGTGTTGCTGGGACAGGAAAGGGTTCATTTTATCGAGTTACCTCTGAATCTAATTCTTGACTATGGCTATCAGTGTCTATAGTTGAAGATCTAAGGACTCTTTGTTGACTGTTGGGTGTGCCATGAGGCTTTGGTGTTTGGGGAGTATGTTTAGCAAACAACTCTCCATATTCCACCTCTGCATATAAGGCTTAGCCATTTGAATCTCACAGGGACACAGTAGAATTCTGGGTTCCTGCCATCTGTCACCTCACTGTTGAACACCTTTCTTAACTTGTTCTTCATGTAAGCACTAAATGGTTGGTTATCTTGCTTGTATCTCTGGGTCATTAAGAGAATTAATCAAATCCCTTTTTATTTGCTGAGTCCAACAGGATGCCCTTTGACTAAAATCTTACTCATGCAAGGTGACTCCCTTCAAGATCATCCATAATGCTGAGGAATAATGCTTGATTTTCAAGATTTCACAAGGTTTGTTGATGCTCCAGAGCAGCTGGAATTCTATTCTTTAATTTCAACACTTCCAAGAAGAACTTTGGTCTTAACTACTGGGATTTTCTCCCAGTGAACATGATGGATGGTCAAACAGTACTACCTGTCTTAGAATCTAGACAAATGCAGAGAAGACATCATGCAGACCAGGTGCTGGGCAAAGCTCTGAGAGTATCTCTGCATAGAGCACAGACGGTCAATGCCCACTCACTCTAGGAAGACCTCCAGAAATCTGGTAGATCCAGACTCTAGGCTATGGGATTTTTAAGGCTCCTTCCTTGCTACAATCCTTGAGTTGGCTGGAGCTCAAATTGAGTGGTTGACCAGGACTGTCTGCTTCAAAGCCAATGCAATAGTTGGTTACCATAGAGAGTATAGGAAACCAACATTTTCTTTGAAATCCAAGGTTCAAGTGATTATTTTTGTTCACTTTTCACATTGATTTTGAAGAATTATCACCAACCACTTCTGAGAGCACCCCAAAATACAGACTATAAAACAGATTACTACGTTATAATTTTGATGATACTGTCAATAATTTGAAAATAGAATTTAAATGATTATTTTTATCAAAATGTCTTCAAATTAAATGCATCTATTTGTTCTTTAATTCATTCTGCTGCCTGTGTTATTATTCAACAGCCTTTATATATCTGTATTTCCAAATATGGCTTTCAAACTTGAAGGCTTTGAAACAAAGTTTGAGTGGAAAAAGAAAATGTTACATAACCAGATAAGCAAAGGCATTTAATGATGACTCTTAAAGCCTTAAAAATAGATGTTAGAAAGTGGTGTAGAATTAAGCTTCAGTGTGTGTTAAGGTAGAAAAATATGTTCTATCTACACACTGAGTCAAAGGAATATGAAGTTCTCCAAACTTAACCACTTACATCAGGCACTCTCCTGACTTATCTTCTATATAGGTTAGTTCAAACACCTTTGCCTGTTTCTCTTTAATGTAAATGCTTTGAGGATTGCTGTTTCGGGATAGACAGCCGCACCTCCTCCTCTGTGGTTCCATATCTACTTTTCTTTCATGCTCCTCTTGCTCCAGGATCTTTCTCCAGTTGTTAATTATCTAAAATTCCTCTCTCTGATACCTACTACTTAGTCAATTACCACAAGAGCAAGAAGACCTTTTCTAATATCTTTGGGTTCAGTTTGCTTTTATAGATCCTCATGTACATCTCCTTAATCACTGTTGAATTTCTCTATTTCTTTAATTGATATCTATTTTTCCCTCTAGCCAATAAATTTCTTAAAGGTAAAAACCTGGGGCGGTTTTTTTTCTTATTCTTTCATTTCTAGCCCTCATGATGGACAGTGAGGAGTTGAGAATATGAGAAATATGAAAAGATGATTGACATCTGAAGTGTCACCAAAGATTTCCAAGTGTTGGAGGTATGTGGAAGACCTTAGGAAAGTCCTTCTTTGACTGGCTTTGACTGACAGGGAAGAGTTGAATTACTCTAACGGGAGAAGTTCATAGACAAAGATCAGAGAATCCTATAGGATCATGACACCTTCAAGAGCATATGGAAGATTTACATTATAAGAAAATAAAATTTGAAAAGTGTTTCAGGCTGGACTTTGCAAAGGTTGGCAGTCATGTCTTCCATAAACTGTTTTAGATGTTTGTTTCTTATGGTAACTTCATGAATACCCTGCCCATTGTTTGTGGGACATTGGGAAAGTATAGCTATTCTTAACGAACTGTACTCAATATTCTTGACGTGAAGCACCTTCCTGCCTGAACAGTACAAATATCTACTTATTTAGATCATATATTATATTGGGTGCTATAAAGTAATTGAGAGGTGACTTAAATTGCATAGGACAACATTTGTAGATAACAAGAAAATAACATGAAATTTTATATAAAAAACATGAACGCTTTTGTATTTTGCTATCTATGGTGGATCCTAGAACCAATCATCTGTGAACACAAAGATAACTATCTATAAATGTAATACATCATAAATTAATCTACCACCTCTACAAGCTTCCTTTGTCTTATTATTTGTTATCATATCCTTTTGTATAAAGAACACTAATACAAGACCTATATTCTTAGCAGTGATTTAAACCTGTGACACAGCATAGTAAATATAAACATGAATTATATAGTGGAGCTCTAGAACTTATTCATCTCCTGTAAGCAAAATTTTATACCACTTGGTCATCTCTGCATATTAAATTTTTTCACACCCCCCCCCGGCAACTACTATCCTACTTGTGGATAGTTTTACTATTCTAGATTCATCATGTAAAAAATATCACATATTGTTTGTCCTATATCTAGTTTATTTTATTCATCAAACTTAGGCTCTAGGTTTAAACATGTTCTTGAAAATGCTATTTAGCTATACCATGACATATTATTCAGGTATACAAATGGAGAAGTATCAAGAGAAAATTCTGTGTATTAAAGCTCAGAACTCTAGGAATGATAAAGAAGCAATTAAACTCTAGAATTCATTATATAATTAGCTGTATTAAATGATATCAATGTCACAGAGCAATTGGGAATTTCTTTTACTTTGACTTCCCTTTCCTCATCTCTAAAAAAAACTTGTAATTGCAATAGGTCCAGTAGGATAAGCCAAGCTAACGTTTCTCAGAGTCCCTAGCTCAACAATGCCTATAATCACTTATCCTATGGAAGATGACATGTATACAAATTCTAATAAACAGAGCAATTTTGTACAGCCCAATTTTATCTATCAGGCCACTCCATTCTTTTTCTATCAATCAAGTAACCCCATTCTTTCTGGGAACCGAAGATACTTTTGTTGGAATTCAGGGAAAGGAAGCCAAGAATTTTCTTCATTGGTTACAATTCTTATTGCCATAGATTTTCCTAGGGGTATTAAACATTACTTCTGCATCTCCATGTGCTGAAAAACTGTTTTTGCTGAGAGATTTGAACAAATATCTCTTTACGTGAATGAGGGCACCATGACAGACCAAAGAAATGATTCCATTCAAATCTAGCACAGTACATTTATAACATTATTGGCATTACAAGAAACTGTCCAGTTCCTCTTATTCCTTCTGAAATTTCGGATCAGAAGTAGTTCTTTAGTACAAATCTAATTTGTATTCTCTTTCAATTACATTGTGCCAGCTCTAAGAAATGTCAAGTCAACACCTCTGTCCCATCCTCCATCTTTTTAAATCCGAAGTTAGTGCAGAGGAGATCATCAATATGTCCCTTTCTTGTTAAAATTCTCCCCTTAAACAGACAAGTTCTTTCTTGACAGACAGCTGTATAGTGGCATATCAAACTTCCCACTGCAAAGATCACACAGCAGTCACCATGGCCTGCTTATATGTTACTTTCAGAAACTGGCCTCAAACTCACAGAGATGTGCCCGTCTCTGCCTTCCGAGTACTGGTATTAAAGATATGCACCACCACTGTCCAACATCATACTAATCTTTATCTGATGCATTGAATAAGGTCTCGGTGTGTTTACATGAGATACAGATGCATTTTCCAGAAGCTGGAATTTCTCATTTTATGTTCACAACATCAGCTTGTCTGTTCTCATGTCAACTACAAAATGGAAGAAAAGATTGATTCAAAGAAAATGGAAATGTGATGGGATGACATTTTGTAAGTTTAGACTAAAATGTGTTCACTTTTCTTGGCCACTTCCGTGCATCAACCACTGCACTTCACTTTTTTTTTTTTTTTTCTGTACCGGGTTCTCTGAAAAAAAACAGCATACGTTAGTTGTTAATTCATTTCCCTATTTCAATTCATGAGAGAGTTATCAGTATAACATTTACTGTTTTATATCAGTGTCATCATAGATGATTTTATAAAAAAGTGATTTTATATTCTTGGATTGAAAATTACCACTAGAACAATGACACAACGAATAAAGGATGTGATTAATAAATTATAGTGTATCTTATTTAATATAAGTTTCTGCCAGAATCTAATACGCTAATCTTTTAGGTCAGTCTTCAGTCATAACTTATTTGCTTGCAACAAGACGGTGCCTGCTGTCACTTAAAAACCACAGGAAGGTGGTAAACACTTCAGTCAAATGCCACCACTATTCTACATAGAAAAATAGCATACACTGGTAACTTGTAAATACTGGTTTCAGTTTTCTCACAAGTCTATTACTTATCTGTTTTTTTCTCTCATCGTGACAGGATGTATCTAGTAATCCTTTTGGCTAATGGATTCAATCTATGCTCATTGATCTATAACACATATTATTTATAATAATATTTAAGTATTATACACATTGCTTTTAAGAATATAAATACAAAATATTTTAAGTTAAAAATTCATGAATTTGTGCAATTAACTAGCATAGATATTAGATTCATCTCTGTATCACAAACATTATGAACACTAAGGAAGAAGGTTCCAGCTCACTTTCAAGATGATGTCATGAGTAATAGACTCTTACCATCTAGTTCTGTTAAAAACAGTCTCAATATCCTCTATTTGGGGGAGCATCTGGGAGACTTATTAACAACTCACAGGAAGATATTCCACATCTGGCACTGGAATCTGTGTCTAAAAACCTATGTAACTTTGGAGAGCAGCATCATCAATCCAAGACATGGCCTCTGTTTAAGCTATTTTTTTATATCATACATTTAACTAGATTATAAAGAGGTTCCTATATGGGTTCTGGTTAAGTCTTCCTATCCTTTGTATTTTTCCATCTCCCTATTCCATCCCTATTTGAAATTTCCCATTCTTAGTATCCCCTTACTAATTTCATATTACACATGTATACTATCCTCCCTCCACCTTCAGACTTCTTCCTTTCCCCTCATTTCTTTCTCATGGGTCCTGTATTGTTTACTCTTCTCTGTAGACACCAGCTTAAACACAGTAAATCCAAAATTCAAATACATGATCCAAAAATGTGGAAGAACATTGTCTTTCTGAAACAGGGTTACCTTACTCAGCATAATGTTTTCTAATTCCATCCGTTTTCCTGCGAATTTCATGACTTCCTTTTCCTTTAGCGCCAAACAGAATTCTGCGTGCAGATGAATCAGTTTCATTATCCATTTTTTTTAGTTGTTGGACATCTAGGTTGATTGCATTTCCTGGTCATTGTGAACAGAACAGCAATGAACATGAATGAACATGCATCTCTGTAGCAAGATATAGACTTCTTTAGATCAGGCCCAGGAATTTTTGCCTGAGTTATATGATAGTTATATTTTTGGCCTTTAGAGACATCTTCATCTTTAACTTTTAACATTGTGTTATATTTGTACAGAATAATTATCCCTTGGAAATTTGTTATCCAGAATTTCACACTGGTTTCTATGGATGACTGCCTACCATAATACACATGCGGGCATGCATGCACACATACACACCCACAAAATCACTCACACTTTGCTAGTTAGTTTTTGTTTGTATGTTTTGTCATTTTGAGACAAGATAGTGTTATCTGGGAAGATGAACTTCGATTGATAAAAGACATCCATCAGATTGCCTATAAGCAAATCTATAGAGCATCTTCTTGATTAATAATTGATGTGGGTAGACTCAGTCCACAGAGAGGCAGGGCCATCCCTGACCAGGTGGTCCTGAGTATATGAAAAAAAAGAAAAGAAAACCACCTTGAACAAATTATAAGGAGAAATCCAGGAAAAAGTGTTCCTCCCTAGTTTCTACCTCTGTTTCTCCTTCCAGGTTCCTGCCTTGAGTTTCTGCCCTATCTTCCTTTAATGCTGGGCTGTGATTTAAAAGTATTTTCTGCTTTTGGTCATCATGTTTTATGAAAACAATAGAAACCCTAACACACACACACACACACACACACACACACACCACTGTCATTATCTAGTTCTGACATTACCCAGATATCTAACATTCCTCTGCGAACTGATGCTGATAAACCTCCTCCTCTTAGAGATCTTTTGTTCAAAACTCTGCAAAGGCCCATGGTCTCAGAGAATAGTGATCATCTCTTCTCGACATTTGTATCTTCTAGAAACCTGGCTTCCACAAAACTCTTGGCTTTAACAAGTCCACTCAACCAACTAAACTAGCTGGTAACCTGTCCTGTGCATATCATGGGTCCATTTTTAACTATCATGACTCTCTTCACAATGTCCACCTCCAATCTAGTACAACCAAAACTATTATAAGACTACAACATTCCAAAAAGTTACCTTAGCAACTCAAGAAGTCACTCTCTCTTCTACCCAGTCATTGGCCTTTAATTGTGTGGTGGCCTGCATAATCTACTGGACAATCTCAAAAGGGGTACTTCATATCACAGCATAGTTCAGAAGAATCAATCGAGGCACTCCGGTGCCTCAAATGAGCTGGTAGGTCAGTGAAATGCTTCTTAAGCAAAGGAAAAGACACTGAGTCCATGATGAACCCAGTGGGCAACAGGGACCTCATTCCCACATGGTTCTCTAATGATATCAGTGGGGAATAAACGAGCTGGTAAAGCCTCAACAGTCCATAACCAAGCACTAAAGGTCAAGCTGACAGTAGAAATTTGACTGTTTCTATTTGTGAGGGGTGTGTGTGTGTGTGTGTGTGTGTGTGTGTGTAGACAAGGGTTGACATTGGGTATCTTCCTAAACTGCTTCTCTACTTTTTTTTTTAAGACAGGCCTCTCTCTGCTCTTAGAGCTTATTAAATAGCCAATAAGTCACAGGGATCCACACGTCTCTCTCACCATGACTAACTGGGATTACCAATACACATCACATAGCCAGATTTTTTGTCTTGTATGCGTATTAGGAATAAGACACAGGTTCTCGTGCTTGTTTGGCAAACATTTTATCAACAGAACCATGGAGCCATGTTCCTGATCACCTCCATGTCCTCACTTGGACAATTTCAATTCTTCTACCAAGAGGGCTGTAGACTTGCTATGGGTAAAGGGCAGAGATGGCCCTTTAAATTGCCATCATGTCAACAGAATACCAGGAAGCATATGGCAAGAATGCCATTGTGATCTGAGGATCCCACACCATTTCCTGAGTGCAGAACTTGTCTTCCATTGTGGCTAGAATATCGTGACTCTCTCTAAATTCTAGATGCTCCACGCTAGTGCTCTCTCCCCAGATGTCCTGATTTGGCAGTGGAATCTATTATTTCACGTAGAGTTGGCTTTGTGTTTTAGTCTGTCAGAATCCCTAGAATTTATCACAATCTGTTTTCGTTGCTCCTATTTTGTTTTGTTTTGTTTATCTTTCTGCAGCTGGTATGCCTGGGAGGAATACAGCCCTTCTATTTACATAACAAACCCAAGGTATATAAAGGGACAAGAAACAGGTGCTGCCATCCCGGAATAGAACTATCTCATTCATGAGCATACTGATTCTTCAGGAAGCGTGCTCATAGGCCTTCGTTTATCATAGTACATAGACTTCCCTATGGTGATCACTGCTACTGATCTCTTTGCTTCGGGTTTCAGACCAACCCCATTCAATACCTGTGGCTCTTGATACTAAACTATGTAACCAATCGTCCTATGTACTTACTTCACTCTTTATTTGAATTAATTATGAAATGCATTTTCACAACTTCAAACCTTGGTACATATTTTACTCTCAGCTGAGACTGCCCTTCCTTACCTCCTTTCCCAATATTTAAACTATTTACCGCTTAAAACTCATTTTGCTCTTTCTTATACTCAAAGGCAGACATTCTCTTTCATGTCAGTAGTACAAGCTCTGTTGTGTCTACCTGATACCTGCTTCTCTGTGTCCTTTAATATTTAGTGAAGTACTCAGAAAAAAAAGAAGACGGGAGATCTGGGCTGTGGTGGCACACATTTTTAATCCCAGCACTCAAGAGACAGAGGCAGATGGATCTCTGTGAGTTCCAGGCCAGCCTGGTCTACAGAGCAAGGTCCAGGATAGCCAAAGATACACAGAGGAACACTGTCTCAAACAACAAAGATAAGATGGGAGAAACTTATAGAATACTGTGGTTGGCAGAATTGGCATTTTTGGTTAAACAGACACAAGGAGTAGGACTTTGGTCTAACCGTATTTAGGGGCCTATGCTGCTTAGATTAATTTAGCGAGGCGCCCTATTTTATCTTGCTGTTGCATTAAAAATTTGTTCCTGTTCTTTCCCCATATTTTAAAGAGAAACAAAATATTTACTTACTTCTCAGAGATGCAGAAGAGTTAATTAGAGGATTCGTAAAGATCCCCCCAGAGAAAGGCAAAGCTGCAAATTGATATGAAATAGCAAGCGGGGCTAATCAAGTTGGGGAAAATGAAATATTTAGCATCAGAATAATCTGAGTTTATTGAAAATTGAAGTCTAGAGATCTGGGATTTGGGGCTCAACTGTTTTGAACAGATTTCTGGGTACTCCCTCAGACTAATCTCGTTGGTACTGAAAATCCCACTGTGGGTTTATTAACAAGGAAGCGAAGAACCATCGCTTTTAGTCAGCTCTTACACTTCAACTTTTACATTTAAAATGCAGAAATCCTAGCTAGCCTTCTAGACCCCCTGCTCCAGGAATGAAGTGCCCTGCTGAGTTACAGGCATAGGAACTTGGGGAAGCGAATGTAGGCATTTAGGGAAATAATGGTTGTGAAGAGCATTAAAACACAGTAAATTGTACAGATGATGTCTTGGAATCCTAGTGCATCAAACTGAAACCCTCTTTCACCAATAGCCATAGGAGATGATATGCAGGCCCATACAATGACAATAACAACTAACCTATTATAGAAGAAAGGCAACATACAATTTCTCTAGAGTCAAGAAACAGACTACGTACAAAAAACAAAGTCGAACCCAAATTTAACTGTATACGCATTTGCATTTTATAGACCTTTTATTTCAACACAGACAGGCTATGATCCTGTCTTCATCATGCAAATTTTGCTACGTTTTTAGCTACATAAGGAGTTTGAGTGTTTGAGACTAAGCACAGTAAATACTGTTTCTTCTCTTGAGAAGTGTGGAGGAGGAACCGGTAGCCGCTGAGATGCATCCGTGTGAGCAGTGTCAGCAAGAGGATACAGGGGCTCATTCCAGAAGCAGACTACATAGGATCAGTGCAGGCTGGACAGGGACGGTGACAGACCAGTATCCACTCTAGATAAAGGGCCCAGATAACTCAATTTTCTTGAAAATACAAAACCCAGACTTTCAACATCAACAGATATCCCCCAAAAGGAAACATACTAATGGCCACAGATACATAAAAACTTTCCAAGTATCATCAATAATCAGGAAAATTTAAATTAGTGCACAACTGGATGTTCCCTTGAAGGAAAAGTTCAAAAGTCCCAGACAAGTGTTAGTGTAAATATTGGTAGGAATTAAGTTAATTCAGTCATTATAGTAAATAGCATGAAGAATCCTTAATAAAATAAAATAAAATAAAATACAATGGGACCATAGGATCCAGCAATCCTACCTGTAAGTATATCCAAAAGAAATGTTATCTGCATGTCAAAGAGAGACCAACAATTCCTGTTCTATGTCACAATGGTCACAATGACAAAGCAGCCTGGAGGAATCCTTAAAATTTGGTGTGCGCGCGCGTGTGTGTGTGTGTGTGTGTGTGTGTGTGTGTGTGTGTATACATGGCATACCGTTTAACTCTGAGGAGTTGCGTCATTCACAGCAATGCCAATAAACCCGAAGCACACCATGATAAACAAAAGCCAGCACAGACGACTAATGACGTGTGGCCTCATGTGTGGTGTGGAGTTGCAGAAGGCAGAGGGATGGCCACTAGAAGCTGTGGGAGCACATAAGAACCTGGGAACTACAAGGCAAATGGCATGAAGCTCTGGTGGACAGGACAAATAAGTTCTAAGTCTCCTTACAGTACAACAACTATAATCAGCAGTAACACATTATATGCTTGACCCTTGCTGAGAAGCCAAATCATACAGGTTATTTCAACAAGTGTTAGTGAGGTTGCAGGTGTGTTAACCCAGAACAATAGAAATCTCTATCAAAGCATCATCGTTGACAGTGATACCATAGAAAGGAGGGAGGGAAGGACAAATGGAGGGGGAAAGGTCTCATTACTCCTTTTTATCCTCAAGCTCCATCTTTAAAGATTATCAATTCTAGGAGATGAACACATTACCAAAGAAAATAAGAAAAATATACATATATAAATCTAAGAACCAGAAATATCCAAGGGGCATTACCGTCACTCTATAGAAATTTCCCTAGACTGTCTCTGACTTATTTGTCCAGGCACTGTCTGAATGATTGCCACTAAGGCGGCGCACCTTACGACACACATCTAGAAACGTCCTTTGTCCTATTTGGATCTGTGCTGCTGTGATAAAACATCCCGATGAAGAACAAATTCTAAATGGACAGATATATTGGCTTATATTTCCAGGTCTTGATAGGAACAGGAACTCAGCTAGGAGCTTGAAGGAGAAAGCATAGAGGAATACTGATTGCTGGCTCTCTTCCGGACTCAAGCTTAGCTATCTTTGTTATATAGTCCCAAACCACTTGCCTAGGGAGGGTTCTGCCCATTGGTGGTCCAGGCTTTCCTACTCCAATTAAAAAGACAATGGCCCCCAGACATCCCAACAGTCCAGTCTCATGTAGGTACCTCCTCGAAGAAGGCTTTCCTTTTCAAATGGAACTAGGCAGTGTCAAGTTGACAAGTAAAGCTAAGTATGGCATTGTAGTGGCTTGAATGAGAAATGTCCCCCATGAGCTCATGGGACATTTGGTCCTTAATTGGTGGCAGTTATGGAACGTTAAGGAGGCAGAGCCTTGCAAAAGAAAGACTTTCTCTCTCCCTCCCTCCTTCCCCCTCCCTTCTTCTCTTCCTTCTTCCTTCTCTTCCTCCCTCCATACTTTTCTCCCCCTTTTCCTTCCTTCATTCCTTCCTTCCTCCCTCTCTCCTTCTTGGTCCCTCTCTTGGCTTTCTTCCTGCAGATGAAAAGTTATCAGTCAGCCTTCTGTTCCTGACACCATGCCATGCCTTTCATTCCATAATGGACTCCATCTCTTAGGAACTATAAGCCAAATAAGCTTTCTCTTCAGTAAGTGGCTTCTAATCACACTATTTTATCACAGCAATAGAGAAACAATCTAGGACAGACATCCTGTTTCTTGAAGGTACACATTCCTTCTCAATTTACATGAAATCTTCCAGGCCCTGATGGAGTCAGGTCTAAAATACCTACTTCAATTCTAAACATCTGTGCACTAAACACAGGGCACCTAAGTCCATAAAAAAACCACTACTACAGACAAAAACACATACGACACTCACACAGTGACAGTGAGTGACTTCCATACCCCACTCTTGCCAATAAACAGATGACCCAGACAAAAGTAAGCACAAAAATGCCGGGGCTTAACAATGTCATAAACCAAATGGTTCTAACTGATATTTATAGACCATTTCACCTGAACACAAACGAATATACCTTCTCAGCATTTCATTAAACTTTCTCCCAGACTGACCACATACTCTGACACAAGGCAAGTCTCAACAGGCACAAGAAAATTGAGGTAACACCCTACATCCTATTTTACCACTATGGATCAAAACTGGATATCAACAAGAACAGAAACAACAAAAAGCTGACACATTCATGGGAGCTGAATGAGTCACTACAGGATGAAAAATGGGTTAGGAAAGAAATTAAAAACTTTTTAAATTGAGTGAACAGGAAAATAACACACTCAACTTATAGGACAAATGCACATGGTTCTAAAAGCCAAGTTCAAAGCACTAAGAACTTATATTAAAAAATCAAAAAAGAATTATGGAACAATCTCATATTAATAATGTCATGGTTGACCTGAAATCACTAGAAAAAAGAAGAAATAATGCCCAAAAAGAGTAGACAGTATGACATAGTGAAACTCAGGGCTGTAATCAATAAAATGCAAATGAAAAATAGAAGAATCAATGAAACAAAGTTTGTTCTTTGAAAGAATGAATGAGATTAGTAAACCCTTAGCCAAATTAACTAAAGTTAGTGAGAAAATATCCAAATTAACAAAATTAGAGATAAAAAGAGACATAAAAAATAGATATCAAGGAAATCCACAGAATCTAAAAAGAAATACCTGGACTCATTAATAATTGAATAATTGAAAAAAATGCTGAAGATATCACCATTCTCAACCTCAAATTGTACTACAGAGCACTATTAATAAAAAAATCATGTTTTGGCATGAAACAGATTCATTAGTCAATGGAATTGGATTGAATGAAGACCCAAACATAAATCAACACATCTATGAACATTTAGTTTTTGATAAAGACACTAGAAATATTCACTGGAAAGAAACAAATAAATAAAAACAGCATTTTCTACAAATGGTGCTGGTCAAATTGGATAACTGCACGTAAAAAAAATTCCAAATAGATTCATACTTATCAGCCTGTATAAAACTCAATTCAAAATTTATCAAATACCGCAATGTAAACCAGGCATACTGAATCTCATAGAAGAAAACATATGGTATAGTATTGAACTCACTGGCACAGGAAAAGACTTTCTGAACAGAATACCATTAGCACGGGAACTAAAAATAACAATTAGCAAATTAGACCTTATGAAACTGAAAGGCTTCTGCATCATTCAAACAAAGAAGCAGCTTACAGAATGAGAAAAAATATTTAAGCAAAAACACACCTAACAGAGGGCTAATGTCTAAAATATACAAAGAACTCAAGAAACTAGATACCAAATAAATAAACACCCAATTTAAAACTAGGGTAAAGATCTAAAAAGAGAATTCTCTAAAGAGGAAATTCAAATGGTAAAAAGCACTTCAAGAAAAGCTCAACGTCTTTAGTCATAAGGGAAACACAAATAAAAACCACTCTCAAATTCCATCTTATATGAATCAGAATGGCCAAGATAATAGGAAAAAAATGACAGCTCATGCTAGTGAGGATGTAGGTAAGGAGAACATTCTACCATTGCTGGTGGCAGTGTAAGCTTGTACGGTCACTATGAAAATTAACATGAAGGTCCCTCAAGAATCAGGGAATAAATCTAGTCCAAGATTGAGCTATAGATATATCATTATTTGGCATATACTCAAAGACTCTAGATCCTACTACAGAGACACTTGCTCAACCATGTTCAATGCTGCTGTTTATAATAGCCTGATAGTAGAAACAGACTAGATACTCATTAACGAATGAATTGATGAAGAAAAATGTGCATTTAAATAATTAAATATTATTCATTTGCATAGAAATGAAAATTTTAAATAAATAGAAAAAATGCATCCCAAGGAGGAAACCAAAATCTAGGAAGACAAAGTATGAATTCACTTACATGAGAATGTTACTTGTTAAATCTTCAATAATCAGGCTATATCCATACAAACACAGAGGTTATAAACATAGTGAGGGGCTGGTGGGGGAAAGTTGATCACCCTAGGGATAGAATAGATAGTTAACGGTTGATGGGGGCTAGAATGGGAGGATCAAATGGAGAAGGAAAGGAGGGAGGAGGGGTGAAGGAAAGAATACAAGAGAGACAGCTAAAACTAAGGACCATTTAAGCAGGTGAATGAAAACCCAATACAGAAGATGCATTCTGTGAAGAATTCTGGAATGTGCACCTACTGGGGAAACAATGTCATGTCATCTTTCTTTTGAACCGCTTCTGTACCTAAGAGAATGCCATTCAAATCTTTATTTCATGATGAGAAAAGCACCAAGAGAGAGAGAATTAAAATTTCTACTAATCTTGATGTTAATACCTTGTGGCTTTGTGGCCAACACAAAACTCATATCTCAGTTCAATTTTTCATCTCTGAGTTTAAGAAGAACAATTTTTGCTTCCTCCCCAACTCACACCTGCTCAGAGTCAGGATCTATAAGCAATTCTTTATTTGACACCTCATCCCTCATGGTGGTATGTTTAAATTCTTAAAGTTCTTGCTGAGCCACACCCAGAAACCTGTCATTGTACAGGCTCATTCCTGGCCCCACATCCACATTTATCCCCCAAGTCCTGTTTATTCTAGCTCTGAACAAGACCTTAGCTCCTGTGCATCTTGTTAACACATCATCACCCACCTCACACCCCTCGCTAATGGATCTCCCTGTTCTCATGCTCACCCCTTCCTATTGCCTGTTTTGTTTTTGCTTTTCCAAAGTCACTGCAGTAATGCTCCAGACTCACAGAGTTCAGCACTCAGAGGTCCCTGCTTTTCAGGTTTGGAAGTTATGAGGTGGGTGTTGAAATAGGAGCAGCGGGGCTACGTCCCCAGCACCCCGGCCGCCTGCTAGCTCATGCCCGAAATAACAACACACAAATTGTATTCTTTTAAACACTGCTTGCCCATTATATCTAGCCTCTTCTCGGCTAACTCTCGCACCTGGACTAGCCCATTTCTAATAATGTGTGTAAGTACCCCCAGGTGCGCTTACCGGGAAGATTCTAGCCTACTTCCATCCTGAGTCGGAGCTTCATTTCGTGTGTCTCTGAGAGCAGAGCTATCTCGCGTCTGTCTGAGGAGTCTTACCTCACTTCCTCTTCCTCCTGTTTACTCCTCCCACCTATGTTTTAACCTATCAGGGCAAGCAGTTTCTTTAATTAACCAATGAAATCAACAGATTGATATATGATACTCCCACATCAGGTGGGGATGGAAGTGATGATATTTCTGAGACCATGAGCTGTTATAAAGAGGAACAAAGTCACAAGATGCCCTTAATCTGAGCATCAGTGTGCAGAATGGGCCAGCACAGCAGCAGGTCAAAGCACTTGGCCTGCCAGCATGGTACTGATGTTGAACCCTTTGCAACACGCTGCACCCTAACAATCTCCGGTTACTAGAGAAGAACAGCTTTTGACTTACACCTGCCCTGCTTATCTTGTCCTTCTTCGTCTATCAGTTGTGAACTTTTGACCATCATATCACTTTTACCAACCAATTTTCTAATTCTGCTTGTAAGAATAGACATTTTGTGTGAGCTGAACCTAAATTTATGCTAGAAAGAAGTTGGCTGAATGTGTGGTCTTAAACGGCCGGTGACCATGTGATCTATATTGACTCTCTGAGTATATTCAATTCACTTACCAAAGTAGACAATAAATGTCTTGAATGATATCAACTGTGTGCATATGTAGGCAGAGACATGTGTGTACACCTGAACACACACAGGTGGTGAGACTTTCAGATACTCCACACATCAAAGCAAACTCCAAGGGAATATAAAAATATCTTTAAACCCTGAAGTAAATATATGTGAATTTCGATAATACATTTGGGGAAAATAGTTGATGTACAGCATCAGAGTGGAAACCACAAAAAAGAAAAACTATGGAGAAACACAAAATATGTTATTTGAAAAAAAAATCATTGTAAAGAATAAAATATTAAAAGTATTGTGCTATTTTGTGTTACAAGGTTGTGTTAAATGGTTTTAAATAAGGATCCCTGTGCTCTTCCATTTAATTACTGCATCTTTGGGAGGCCACTTAAAAGGAATGATTAGCAATGAGTAACATATGGAAATTTTGCTGGCGCATGGCTTAAGATAGAATAATAAATAAGCTAAATATTCATAGATATACAGTTAAGTTATTGCTATTTGTGGAAAGCAATGAAATTAATTTCTAGGAAATGTTCTTTAAGTTTTCTAGGAGAGAATGAACCATCGCTGCTCACTACTCTCTTCTGTGATGTTCATAAATGTGCCCTGGTTTTCCGAAAGAAAGTGATTTTTCCTGTGAAGCCCTATGACATACCTCATCTGTAAACCATTTATGAGAGCCCCAGAAGGCTTGTAAGTTTTGCTGTCATCGATACTGTTTTCTGTATCTGCCCATCTTCCCCAGTGGACCATAAGGTTTGAAAATCCCAGAGTGTGGCACCTGCATTTTGTTCTCTTTATAAAATAGTACACAATATCTTCACACAGGCTTTCTAAGATACTCTATGGACATTAACCCTGCAAATTTAAGCAAGGAGCTGGTGATACAGCCATTTCCCTAGGAGGAAATGAAAGCTGCGGGTACAAGGATGCATCTCGTTTATGTGAGAGGCAGGCAGAAGCCAGCTTTGTAAGCCTGTCCTTCTCATCATCCCTGAAGTACAGCAGCAATAGCTACTGCGTTGCTTGCTGTGTGAATTATTACTGAAAGGAACCGATAGCTCAGTCTTCCAGTGCCTCGGTGTAACCCCCTCCCACGCTGGCTCCGTGTCAAGATGTGTCTTGCTAATTTGATCCCAGCAAAGACCTGCAAGTGCTTGTGGGATATGTTTGTGAGATGCTGATGCACTTAAAACTAAGGACCAGGCTATTTGGCTGAAGAGGGCACAGGAGGAGAGCAAAAAGCTCCAGCAGACAGCCTTGGTTAACTTCCAGGCCCACGGAGTGGAGGCCCTCTGACATCATATAGCCTCCGGCAAGACACCGGTTGAAATCAATTGATCAAGGAATCCCTAAGCCAAAAGGGAGGCTGCCCAGCTAAACTCAATTTAAAATACAGAACCACAACAAATAGGTAGCTGTGCTTGAAGCTGCAAGATTTAGAGCAGTCTACTGTAGATAACACACATACCTTGTGCAGTTTTCCCCCACCTGTTGCTCTCCCCCATGTGTCACTGAGTATGCCTAAGGACAATGTAACATTGCTTCCCGTCATCTTGGGTCCTTTTGCCCACCTGGACCAGGCCAGCTCCTGCCGATAATGAAAAGTCACCAGAAAAATTAATGCAGAGACTACTAAGGTGATTCCTTTAGTGATCTGCTGGGGCAAATGGAGATAACCACTTCAAGCCTAGTTTTCTGAGGAAAACTTTCTTTGGGGAATAATGGTGGCTGCTGATGCTGGTCCCTTCATCCGTTCCTATTACACTAGAAGGTACGAGGCAGGTGCAGAAGCTTTGCCTCCTTCGGATGGCTGCCCTGGTAAAAGCTGACCAATTCTATACATTTCTGAAGCAAGGGGGAAAGCTCTCAGTCAAGCAAGCCAAAGGACAATGACCATTTGCCAAGTATGATATACTTTCGCCTTCCCACTCAAGCAAATCCTTCAACATCAGCATCATAGACGCAAGCATGGTAGCCCAACTTCTCTGTAGGCAAAGGTGGCCATCTGCGCCTCACTTTCTTCATCCGTAAATTGAAGGCTGTTACACCTGTCCCTCACAGCAACATTACAGTAACAGATGAGATAGCAACCATGAAAACATAGTCTTTGGAGGAAAGTACCTATAATTATCATAATTTAAGAGAACATGGGAATCAACTCGTGTTTACCAAAACGAGACACACATTTCAATTGTTTGTCAACCGAATTCCTCCTAGGTATGTGAATTTAGAGTTTTGTTTACACTGATTTCACTGAAACCCTAATTTAGCCTTGCTAACATGAATCCAGCTGCTTCAGCATCGGCAAAACTTCAATTTGAACGGAGTTCTATTCTGATGTAGTGAATGTATGTTGGAAAGTATTAGTACTGCTTCTGGAAAAAACAAGCTTACAGGAAAAAAATCTTTAAAATATATAAGATACATACACACATATATATGTATATTGGTTTTTGAGACAGTTTCTCTGTGGGACAGTCCTGGCTGTCGTGAAACTCACTTAGTAGAGCAAGCTGGCCTTGAACTCACTGAGATCTGCCTGGTTCTGCCTCTGAAGTGCTGGGATTAAAAGCATGAGCCACCACCACCCGGCATATATATTTTTAAGACAAAATATTTTTCAATACAATTTTATCAGTAAAGTTTCCATACCTAAAATGATGGCAGGTGTACTTTTAGCCTGCATTAATACATTAGTTGATCTGTTGGGTAAATATTTCGACTGCCTCTGACTTGAAAGAAACACCTTCGTAAACAGAAAGCTCTGATGTAAAACTCATTTCCATCCCTTGGCAAGACTCTCCTCAGTGCTTGCTCTTCTTTCCCACAATACCAAGAGCTTCTCAAAGTCCAGAATATGACCAGCAGAGAATTAGAGGTTTTGGTTACAAAAGAGCTAACAGTTGTTTTAGAATTCTCCAGTTTTCTCCTCAAATAGTAATAAATAGCAACATTTTTAGAAAGACCACTTCAATGTCATTTATCATCCTAAATGTCTAGTTTAATTTATAAATTAAACAAAATAAAAGCTAATAGAAATAGGATGTAAATAGTTCAGGCCTCTTCTTTATTTCTTTTTCTTTTGTGTGTGACTAGTCTCTACCACGCGTTCATGAACTCCCATGTCAGGCCCTGAGATGAAGCTTAATGACTGAGCCCTTTCCTGGTCTGTGGAAGGCCCTGGGTTCCATCCCCAGCAATGGGAAAAAAACAAAACAAAACAAAAAACTCATGTTGACTGAACTTGAGCTGGACATTTTATTACTTTGGTGCATGCACATGTGTGTGTATGTGGCATATGTGTGTGTGTGTGTTTGTAGTTGTTTAGTTGTTTAGTTTTGCTCTTTGGGGGCCTGCTACCGAACTCCCAAATAAATACATAGGGATTTATTGTTACTTATGAATGCCCAGCGGTAGTCTGGCTTGCTTCTAGCCAGCTTTTTCTACTTAAATTATCCTGCTTCTCTTTAACTACATTTTGCCTCTGGGCTTTTTACCTTTCTTTATTCTATGTATCTTTCTTTCCTTCTGACTCCTTGGTTGGCTGTGTGGCTGTGTGGCTGTGTAGCTGGCCCCTGGTGTCCTCCTCACCTCTTTTCTTACTCCACATTCTAGCTTTCTTCTCCAATTTATTCTCTCTTCCTGCAAGCCTTGCCGATCCTTTCTCCTGCCACCCTTTTTGCAATTCAACTCCTTATTAGACCAATCGGGTGCCTTAGGCACGCAAAGTAACACAGCTTCCCAGAGTTAAACAAATGCAGCATGAAAGAATGGAACACATCTGTGCATCATTAAACCAATGTTCCACAGCATAAAAGAATGTAACACATTTTTCACTAATATTCCACAACATGTGTGTGTATGATGTGTGTATGTCTCTCTGTGTGTGTACATGCAAGTACACAGTAGCACATGTGTGCACATACAAATGGAGGACAGAGGACAGCTGTGGGTATCACTTTGAAATACAGTCTATCTCTTATGGGCCATACTTTCTCATTGGCCTAGAACTCACCAGTTCAGCTTGGTTGGCTGGTCAGTGAGCCCAGGGATCTATTGATACTGCCTCCGCTTTCTCAGTCCTGGGTTTATGGGTACTCACTACCACAATAATAATCTTTACATTCATTTGGGGGATTCAAGCTCAGGCCCCCAAACTGTGAGGCAATCACTTTAACAGATAAGCCAACTCTGCAGCCCTTTCTGCCTTTTAGTCTTGTACAAATATAGATTCTAGAACACAGTCTTCAAAATTTGGCTGATGGTTTTTTTAATATTTTATTTAATTACTTTTAGTTGTGTGTGTGTGTGTGCTTGCATGAGTTTGTGCATTCTCTGTATGTTCAGAAGGTTGAGGAGGACAGAGAGTATAGTATACCCTAGAATTGGAGGGAGAGGGAGGTGCTTATGGATCACCTGATGTAGGTTCTGAGACTAGAACCTGGGTCCTCTACAAGACCAATAAACCCTTTTACTGCTGAGCCACCTCTCCTATAGCCTGCAGCCTTGTACATTAACACATCCAGTCTTCCCCTTTGTCTTCCTTAGTCCTCTTCCCAGCTCAGGGAGAACAGTTGGACAGACTGTCAGGATTGTCCATAGTGTGGGAAGGAGGCATTTTAAGCCTGGAGAGATCACTGGGTTTTCCTGAAAAATCAACACAAACCCATCTGCTTGAACTTCTACCTAGACATGGTCTACCATTTTAAGCCTTCAGACACATTAGGAGGGTAATAGAAACATGCATAGATTTCTTTTCAGAAGGAAGTGGTTAGCTTGTGACTATTAGACCTTGCTGGCATAGCTGTAGACAGCCTTAATTGGTCTAACCACAAACTAGCTTTCTCATGGACCTGCCAACAGCTCTGCCCCAAGAACTGCTGCCCACCTGAAGTCTCTTTCCCCAGACAGATTGCTTCAAAATTTTCATATCACCCACCTATTCTTGTTTCTTAAGAGCTACTCTTATGACTGCTCTTGTCTCTACACTTCTTCTATCTGATTTGAAAGTCAGAATTGCTATAGCATTTGCTAAACTGTGTGTTCCTATCCCTGGCCCCAGAAACTCTCTGGTCATAGCTCAGGGTCATATGAGACATAGTTCTTGATGAACTAATAGTTCTATCTTTTCTAATGTAAGAGGATCTTTCCTGAGCAATAGACTATCTTGGAGCAGCTAGACCATTTACAGGGAAGTAGAAATCATTTTGTACTGGAGTAGATGCTGCATATTGTTATGCCCAGATCACGGAGTCCCCCCCCAAAACCAACTAGGAGGAGACTGAGTCCTGTATGTAAAAGCAAAGAGACGTTATTCTTACACAAGTTTTCAAACTTGGTCTCTCCATGTTTCCAATGTATTGGAATGATCAAAGAGTCCTGAGCTCAGTTAGAGTTGGGTTTTTATAGTAGAAAAGCTGTGGGTGAGGGGTTTCTAAGGTTCAGGACCCCTGATTGCTGACCTTTGTCTAGGGGTGTCCTGATGAATGTATGCTGGCAGGTGATTCTATCTACAACAGTGAAAAGGTTAGGAATTTCCTTTGGATGGTCTGTTCTTGGGTGGTGCCTGGGTAGTCTCAGTTTGTGGTCTTTCTTCCAATCAGGTACTGCCTCAGGGTAAACTACTGAGACTCGGGCCTCTATTCAGCTTATCATGCCTTATCCTACACATATGGCTCTGGATTTGGCACGATACAAGGAAAGATCCACGATAGGCAGAAAGATGAGGTAGGAGAAAGGGAATTCCATCTTGGAAAGGAATTTCGCAGAATGCAATTTTGACTAAGATATGAGTAGGACAATGACCAAGCAGCCTGTCCTGTACACTGTGTCCCATGTGTTGAGGAAAGATGGTACAATTCTGCTGGCCACACCACAGTTTGCCCACACCTCTTGCTGTCCCTGATTAGATTTTCAGTTGTCAAGGCCTTCTGAGACCCCGAACAGCAGCTGAGAGTTTCCAACACCTATCCCTGGTACCTGAGCCACTTTTATCTTGTTTCCTCCCATTGGAGGATGACTCGTTTTAAACTAAAACCAGGTCATGAGCTTTGAGTCAAGGAAAGAGTATTCTTCCTGCATTTCAGCCCTGGAACAGGACTGGAGTCCCGCTGTGAGGAGAAAGTATTGCTGTCAAGTGAAGGAGGATGTTCTTGGAAGTCTATTGATCAACAAACCGTGCTGAGTGGGGCTCTGAGCTCATTGCTTAGTCCCCAGTGCTATGTTGAAAGCACACAGGGAACCAGGAGAAAAGAACCATATAATTACCAATTATCATACCCAAAATACAATGTTTCTTTTCTTATGTGGAAATTATTCTGTGGGTGAAGTAGGAGGAGATAAATACAGAAGAGCTAGTCAACCAAAACGAGTAACTGAGATAATAGGGTTTTTAATGGAAAATAATTACAGTTAAGTACAAATGTTCACCCAAAAATAGGTCATTCTCTCAGGTCCTAATTGTAAGAATCACCATGGCACAAGCCGGTGCTGAAAATTAAGGTTTCTGATGCTGTTCCTCTCTCCCTGGACATTGATGTGAACATGCTGAGTGGGATGGTGGCAGGGTATTAATGGTGAGGAATCCGATACTAGGGTGGGAGGGCATCTGAGGTATATATTTGTAGGAGTGTAGATTCAGGCTAGCCTGAAGCTTTGGGACCTAGTCTATAGACCAAAATTCAGTGCAATAAGTTCATTGGAAACTCGTTATCAAACTTAAGCCTTGCTTTCTTTATCCTCTAAAGTTTTTTTAGTAATTTAATTGTGTGCATGTGGGGAAGGTTCTTTGTGGGTAAATGCACATGCCTACAGATACCCAGCGAGGTAGAGACACAGGAACCCCTGGAGCCATAGTTACAGGTAGTGGTGGGATTACTGGTGTGGGTTCTGGGAATCCATCTTGAGTCTTCTAAACACATCTGCTTTTACCCACTTAGCCATCTCAACACCCCCTCAATTTTGGTAATAAAGAGCGGGCCATGTCCCATCCCACCCGGCTAGCTTACACACGAAATAATCACAGGGATATCTATATTAATTTAATTGCTGCCTGGCCCATTATCCCCAGTCCATTACTGGCTAACTCCCACATATTGATCTAACCCATTTCTAATAATCTGTATTGCCACTTGACTGTGGCTTACCGGCATGAGTCTAACCAGCATCCATCTTGGAGGGGAGAGCCATGGCATCTGCCATGCTGCCTTCTTCCTCCCAGAATTCTGTTTTGTCTTCTCCACCCATCTAAGAGCTGTCCTATGAAAGGCCACGGCAGTTTCTTTATTTGACCAATGAAAGCAACACATAGAAAGAAGATCCTCCTACACCATTTCCCTCCTGCTCCTTCACTCAATACATATTTTTCTAATTCCAACCATTGTCATAAAGAAAATATGAGAAAACGAAGTCCAAAATGTAGTTCTGATTTGTGAACCACCCAGGTGGCCCAAGTTCAACAAGGAGTTACTCTGCTCTTTAAAAAGGAGAACTCTGATTTCTTTCATCTTGGAAAAACTGACTACTCTAATAAACTCTCATCATATCAAAGCTTCAGAGAGATGTCAAAGGGAACTGGAAATCAAGTCATTTTTATTCATTTTCATCAGGAAAAAAAACCAATAAATCAAATCTCAAAATTGCTCACTCTTCACCTCAACTTTACACTCTCTGGTATAATGGTAGAATCTATGATGGGTTTTCTGCTCTTTCTATATTCCTATATTGATGTGGGAGTGGCCTCTGTGTACTGTGATAACCATTAATGAATAAAGAAACTGCCTTGGCCTATTGATAGGACAAAACTTCGGTAGGTGGGGAAGAAAGAATTAAATGCTGGGAGGAAGAAGGCAGAGTCAGGGATGCCATCTACCACCTGAGATAGACATGCTGAAACTTTGCTCGTAGGCCACGACCTTGTGGTGATATACAGACTAATAGAAATGAGTTAAATTAAGATGTGAGAGTTAGCCAATAAGAAGCTAGAGCTAATGGGCCAAATAGTGATTTAATTAATACAGTTTCTGTGTAGCTATTTCGGGGCTAAGCTAGCTAGGCAGCCAGGAACCAACAAGCCTCTCTCCTGCAACACTATATAATCTCATCCCCCAAAACAATCAGTATTATTCAGAGAGAGGCAATGCTTCTCAACTCTACCAATTGCCTCAAGTGTTGAGAATCCCAGATTCCAGGGCTAAAAGCCACCAGTTGCCTTTAAGTGTTACTGCTTTAGCCTAAGCTCACCACACAGAATCTAGTTAGCATCCTGTGGTTTCCCCTAAGTACATAGCAGACTCAGCCCCAAGCATAGTTGGCAGAAACATGCAGAATGTATTTTGGTTCTTTCAGAGTCTCAACTCATTGGGTCAGAAACAATAAATGATTGTGTGATTGTCAACTGCTTCAGGAGTATTCTCCCAAGCTTGAGCCTTCTTTTTCTATAACTTTCTTCTCTTTAGATATCAGACTCTGCTGGAATCTAGCACAGCTCTAGAGACTGAATGAACATGTCATGGAGTTCAGAGCATTTTTTTCTCATGTCTTTAAAAGTCTAGGCTTAGACGGGCAGTGGTGGTGCATGCTTTTAATCCCAGCACTCGGAGGCAGAGGCAGGCATATCTCTGTGAGTTTGAGGCCAGCCTGGTGTAAAAGAGCTAGTTCCAGGACAGGCTCCAAAGCTACAGAGAAACCCTGTCTTGAGAAAACAAAACAAAACAGAATTGTAGGCTTAAATTTCTAGGAGCACAAAGCAGAGGTGGGAGCCATCCCTCTCTTTTTTCTACGTCTTCTGAGTATGTAGTCCACCTGAATTTGCCTGAAAAGGCAATAAGCAAAGGTTCCTTGGCACATCTGGGAATCCAGGGAAATGAAGGCGTAAAATCCCAGATGCCAGAAATGTCACTTTGATGGACACATACTTTGCTTCATGGTTAAGAACACTTATATGGCCATGACCCTGTCATCAAGGAACAAGACATCTGCCAGCTCCCCCAAGGGATAAGAAGAAATAACTAGACAATAAAAAAGGTGAAGACTTAATTCTTATATTTTTTACAGTTCTAAAAGAAGCATATTTTTTTCATAAAATACAATGTAAGAGAAAAAGGAGAATTATAAGCACACGATGGCTATTCTTGATTGTCAATCTGACTATATCTGTAAATAACTAAAATCCCAAAATGATAGAGCATACCTGTGAGGGAATTTTTCTAACTTGAATTGGGAAGTTCCACTTCTAATCTAGATCTCTGAGGTGAGAATATAAACCTTTAATCCAGATCTTTTGAGGTGGAAAGATCCATTTGTTCAACGTTCTGCCAGAATTCTCTTTAAGGACATGTAAAAAGGAAGCTTTTTCTCTTTACCTGCTTGCTCTTCCCTCACTAGCAAGTCCATTCTTTCATTGGAATTAGATCCTTCTTCTTTGGGATTCCAGTATACTACTGACCAGATGAGACATCCATCTTCATGGACTGAGCAACTACTGGATTCTTGGACCTTCCATTCATAGGCAGCCATTGTTGGATTAGTTGGACCACAGCCAACAAGTCATTGTAATAAAATCACTTTCTATAAATAAGGATAGATTCATTCTGTAAGTTCTGTTACTCTAGAGAACCATGACTCATACGGAGAACTTAGGTAAAATCAAGTGTGTAACCCTAGGGCCTCACCTCAACGCCAGACTAATTAAGAGCTCACCTTGCTTACACACGTTTGTTTCTGTGATGCTTTCAGAATTCTTCCCAGTGTGAGGCACACAACCCAGTCCTTCCCTGCAGCTGGTCAGTGTCACAGCCCCGACTGTCTAAAGCTCATTCTCCCCACGTTTAGCCTTTGGAATATTTTTTTATTTTTCTCCAGCAGAAGTGAATGCTGATATAGTTATCCATAAAAATATCTAATGGTTCACAAGGAGAATCAAAGTTTGGTGCTAACCAAAGCAATGTGAAAACCATAGATTATTTTCTCATAATTATAGAAGGAAGCACCTACAAGCCAAGGGTTCGTATGTGACTGAGATTGTGAGAATACTCATCCATTTCCTCTAAAAGCCAAGTAAATTTAACTTGCAAAAATTAAGTTAAATTAAGCAAAAAAAGTAAAGTAAGGCAAGCCCAATGTTTCAAAGAATATTTGACTCTGACCTTTGGAGATTGGTTTGTAGTGTTATAAAGACTCTGAGGGCTAGCTCTATGTAAACCATTTGTCCAACAGAACCACACCTGGGGGAACGCTCCTTACAGCATGAGGACTTTCCAATCAGCAAACAGTTCAGAAGTTTCCAGAATGCATTGGAAGTAAAACATACTTGAAAAAAAAAAAACATTTGGGAACTGGTGTTATTTTTCCAAGAGAATTATAACTGACAAATCTATATCTGTTAGATCAAGCTAAGTTCAGATAGGTAGATTTTCTTTAAATTAAGAGTTGAGATATTTCATTTCATAGAAGACAGAATGTATTATTTAGAAGCGTTAGTGAGCACATTTTGTCTGGGTGAAAAGGAAGGTTTGTCTGTTGCCAAAAATCTCTGGGCAAAAATTGAAGAACAAAAATGTATGTGTAAATTCTCCATCAATTTTCTATAAATGTGTAAATGTCCAGCAATTTTTAATCCCAGGACATTATGAATGGATTAAACTTGTGCCATAGACTGTCTGATACACCTAAATAACTATCAAGGACTGCTTTAATTAAAGAGTAACTCAAGTTATAGAATGCTGAAGATGTAAGTGTCAGTGTCTTGACAGGACTTTATACAGCATGCAGCTTAGCCACTGAAAACCAAGGTTAGTAGTAATAACATTGTGGCCAGGTATTTATTAACATAGATTGAACAGAAAATTCATAGGTCCTAATAAGTAATAAACACAAAGTACTGCAACATCAGTTCATGCCCATTTTTCATTACTGTGATCAAATACCCAAGGCAGGTTAAGTTTATAAACAAAAAATTTTAATACCTAATTCTGGAAATTCAGGGGCACAATACTGGCTTCAGTTCAGCTCTGGTGAGAATCTCATGATATATGATGGCATCATAACAGTGAGAGAACTCTCATGAGGGAAATCTCACACAAGCACAGTCAGAGTAATTGAAGGACCAGGCTGTTTCTCTTAGTAACCCTTTCATCAGGCTGGGGAGAAGTTTCAGCTCTTTGTTTGCCACACAAGCATGAAGACCTTATATCAAATCTACAGCATCCACATAAAAAGCAGGGCATGATGGAACATAATTGGGGAGTCAGATCCCTGAGCCTCACTGACCAATAAGCCTCACAGAATGAATGAGTTGCAGATGGTATCAGAGTGTCTCTCTCAAAATTTACTGTAGAGAATGCATCTTCTGTTTTATGTTAACCTCTGTCCTCCATACTTGAAAACATTTGTGTGTATGTGTGTGCGCGTGCACGCGCACACACACACACTTTCCCAAGAGTTCAAAGCCTACCTCTGAAGACATTTCATTCCTTCATTTAAGGATTTCCCACTATACCCAATCCCTTAAAAAGTCCAACCACCCCCAACACCTCCATAACATGGACCAATGGGGTTACTTTCAAACCTCATGGGTGACTTAACAGTGTCCGTTGCTTTCAGCACAGCCTTTGCACTGAGCAGTAGCAGTATCTCCCAAAGCGGAAGCACATTCAAACACTCTCTGTTCCCGATTGGTTGAGCTATCACACGTGTGTGTGTGTGTGTGTGTGTGTGTGTGTGTGTGTGTGTGTGTGCAGGGGAGGCAATGGCGAATGTTTTGAAGGAAAAGAGTGTTGCTCTCTGTTTCTGCACACACCACAGCAGGCAGCCCATCATTAGGAGTCATTAGCCCTATTAATTCAATTAACATAGCAGATTGCGATGCATCCTAACTATTCCACACTCTGTGGACAGGCTTTTTGGTTGCTTTTCCTTTTTCTCTTCCCATGCAAAATGAGAAAACAGTACACCTTTGTTTATCATCCAACAAGAATAATCAAGTCAAGAAAATCGTTTTAAAAGTAGCATTTTTAAAAATATATGTATATAATACCTGGACTCATAAATCAAAAATATAATGCCTGGGCTCATAAATAGTAATCTCCGGGACTTTTAAAGTTGAAATGGCCCTCTTAGAAGAAAAGAGTTCAATACAAAGCTGTATTATGCTCATTAGATAATATGAATATTTCTTCTACTGGGATGTTTTAAGAAAAGAGTAAAAGATAAAAAGACCATTACAAACACCATGGAATAATTGCTAAATTGTGATATATGTATTTTGGAAAATCAGTTCAGCAAAAGGAACAAAGCTTAAGATTACTTTAAAAAATAGAGTAAAAAAAATTGAGCAATGAACAACCCAACTAAGAACTATAAAATTTAATACAAATTTCAGCACTCTGATTGTTCCTGTGCCAATGAAAAGTGCACTATCTGTAATTGCTGGTTGGGTTGGCATGTGGCCATTTGTTTATGATGTTCTCCCTTCGCTGACATGCACCTTTAGCCCCCGAGCAGATATTACTTGGAATTGTCCAACTAAAATAAACCATTTTCTGTTCTATATCTCAAAAAATTACTTAGTCACAGAAGTGAGTCAGAGTCTTTTGCACCAGTGTTCAAGCACACACACACGCGCGCGCGCACACACACACACACACACACACACACACACTGTTAAATCTGTGAGAGTCCACAAGACTGTGAAGGAATTGCCAATGTCCCTTGCTGAACCATGGAAGAGAAGAATGCAGCTTCACATACTAGACCTTGCCCAGAGTGCTATCGTGTTTTAAATTTCAAACTTTTAAATTTCAAGGCTTCAAAATAGTTCGAGTTGGCCATGAGACTTGCAATTTTGTTGGCACAGCTTGATGGGTAATAACATGAAGCTTATGACAGTGTCCTTGTATTGTTCCTGAAGAAATGTCATGTACAATGCGTTAACCAACTCTAGTTATAAAACCCAGTTGCTTAATAAATTTGTTCAGGTAGAAATCCCAGTGCCCATGACTGGCTAATTATGTATGCTTCTCACCACCTTGGTTATACTCTGCTTAGGAACGTGGTAATATAGAGGGAAAAAAAATTGCAGAGTTGGTCTGTGAACCAGGATACAGTCTTGAGTTTCTGTTTATATAAAAAGAGGGAAGTGTTGTGTACATACAAAATTTATATATGTATCTATAATCATAAGGTGAAGCTGAATTGAAGGTGCAAAGGGCAAGATGAGTAACTAATAGACATGAAAGCACCAAGGTTTATCAAAGTCTGACTCCTTTATCCAATCATCATAGCGGGCAGAGTCCATGGGATACTTACATGGCATGCTCCAAGTACCAGCTGAATAACTAACTGAATTCCCATATCATTTCGACTTGGCAGTGACCTTATTTCCTTTCTCCATTACATTGCTAGCACCCAGAGTAGGGTGTGTCATCTCTATGCTCTCTGTGCCTTTGTCCTGAATGACGGCTCAGCACAGATAACTAATCAGTGAAATAGCTAAAATGGACCCAATTCGTTCATTACCAACCGATTTGTTTTTCCACTACAAGGTGACACTTTGGATGTCAGGATGAAGCTCGGCTGGTAAGAAAGAAAGTTGAGATAGGATAGAAATTATAAATGTGAGTAGAGAAGGGCTTGCCTACGGATGAGAAAGCTTATGAATAAACTGGAAAAACAGCAGAGAGACAACTCCAGCAGATTAGAGAACTCTGAAGCTAGGGAGACCCAAGGCACAAGAAAGCAATTTCAGTTTGACTTCAAAAGCAACCCAAATGTATGAACTCGGGAAAAGGCACAAACTTGGTCTAATTTGCATTGCGAAAGTGAGTTCCTTTGGCATGGAAACATTTTGTGAAATGAATGTTGAGATCGGATATTGAAGATGGCTTCATTAGTCCAAGAGTCGAGATGCTTGAAGAGTGGACAGGAGATCCAGTCTGCAGAGTTTAGGTAGGAAAACCAGCTACAGTCACTGTATAAAGTCACTGAATAGAGTTGAGGAGAATGGGAGAGTGAAGAAGGGGAGAGACAAGGAAAAGGGATGACGTAATGATGGATGGAGGAAACTCTACAGATAAGGGTACAGTGTTTCCTACAGGAGGACGGATTTGTTTTTTTTCAAGGTCTCATTTAGAGCTAAAAGAGGCTATAAAATTAACTACGTTCTAGAAGGGAAGAGATACTGTCATATGAACAGAGAAAGCAAAGGACACAAAAGGCTCAACGACAAGGCAGGCAGCTAGGGTGGGTGTCTCTAACCCCTGTCCCTGAAAGGTAGAGAAGCCCAGGGCCAAGAGTTCGAGGCCACTCTCTGATAAAGAGGGAGATTCAGGCCAGCCAGGGAGTAGATGTGACTCTGCTTCAAAAACCAAAACAAATGACATTAGGAACAAATACATTGTATAACTTAAAAAAAAAAAACATGAACTTTTCTTCATAAAATTCAGTGATTCAGTGAAAGAATGTCTGGGAAGTTTCTTTTTTCACTTTTCATGCAACATTAAATGTGGAAATGATAGAAAATCCACAGGATTTTCCCACTGCCTTGTTTGTGGTTCGTTTTGACACACAGCTCTTGTTACAGACACTGAGTTAGCCTAGGGCTAGCTATCCTCCCTGTCTAGGCCTCTGGAGTTCCCTACAATGTTTTGGGAGGCTACTTCTTTACAATATATTAATTCAATTAATCAACTGGCCTCTGAGTAGCTACCGTGCCTGCTGGGAGTTATAAATGTAAATGAGTTTCAAACCCTGACCAATAAAAGGGAAAGAGAAAGGACTGAATAATTTGAATGAGATATTAATGCAAAATTTTCAAACAGCAAGTCAGGGACCTGGAGTCAATCGGGAAGGTGAATGGAGAATTCCACAAGGCCAGTGATGCTGACTGTCTCCTATACTTAGAATTCAGGAAGGCTAAGATAGCATCCCACAGAGAAGGAAGGAATGAAGAAAGCTGTGGAAACTCTAAGTTTATATGGGATGTACTATAGTTACACCCTAAAAAACACTACACAAGGTAAACATACAGAACCTCCCTCCATTCCTTACCAATAAAGGCCATCAGTTTGTTCTTCAGCTGGGTCTCCTCAGCCACACCCATTTCTCCTGACATCCAGTCTTAACCCTAGCAACTATGGGACTAAACCTCTTGTTTCTCCACGGCACACCAAGAGGTCTGGAGTATGAGGAAGTCCTTTAGGCACCCACATTCTCTAGTGGCCCTGTCTCTGACAACATATGTCGTACAGTTTTAAAATGCCACACCATCATTACTCCACTTGCCCCCTTGCACTCTGCTCTTTTACACTTTCTGAGACCTGGTCTATTTTCTTCCTACTATACATTGGCCACAGCTGGAACTTACTACAGTGCTTTTGTGGGTATCCCTGGCTGTGTACAGAAGGTCCTCTGTGCTCTTATAGAATCCATTCTTGCATCCTGCTTGTGAATGTATTTAATTTTTATAATTCTTTGAGAATTACATGTATAATGCAATGCAGCAAAATACCACAATCAATATGACTGTTTCTAGTTCCAACTATTTATTTGCAAAATTTGTGATTTCATTTTTCTTTGCAGTTGAATAGTATTCCATCTTTACTATCCATTTGTCAATTGAAAGACATTTAGATTGTCTTTCCTTATTATTATAAATAGAGCAGCAATAACCATGGCTGATCAGGTATCTGTAGAGTCATTTGGGTATATACTGGCATAGTTCATATAGCTATACACCAGCTGGTTATGTAGTTGGGCAATATAGCTGGGTCGTGTGACTGATTTATTTTTAGCTTTCAAAGAACTCTCCACACTGATTTCCAGAGTAGCTGTAGCAGTTTGCATTTCCAGCAATAGTGAACAGGGAATAGATAATGTTTGACCACATACCCTGCAACAGTTGTTCTCACTAGTTTTTTTTTTTATAATTGTCATTCTGAAAGTTGTTTTGATTTGTCCTTCCCTGATTGCTAGAGACAATCAATATTTTATATATGTATACCTTAGTCATATATTTTTTTACTTCTCTCTTCAGGGGCCAGACCCATTTTTTGAATGGGTTGTTTGATTTTCTTTGTTTGTTTATGAATATTTGAGATTCATTCTTAGCATATTATATGTGTGTGTATAGATAGATATAGATATAGATAGATAGAGATAGAGACAGAGACAGAGACAGAGATAGAGATAGATATATTCTAGATCTCCTATTCTGGGGGCTTCCTCTTCAGTTGATTAATTGTTCCCTTGGCAGTACAAAGGTTTTTTTAGTTTCCTGAACCCCAGCTGTAAGTTTGGGTCCTTAATTCTTGGCAAATGGAATCTTATTCAAAAAGTCCTTTCCTACATCCACATCATGTAGAGTGTTGCCTATGTTTGCTCCTAGCAGTTTCAGTGTTTCAGGTTTTACATTGAGGTCTCTGCCTCACTTGAGGTCCACTAAGATGATAGACAAGGGTCCATTTTTATTCTTCCATATGTGGACATTCAGGTTTCTCATCACCATTTATTAAAAAATGCCATATTTCCTCCAGTGTATGCTTTTGGCATCCTTGTCAAATATTAAATGGTTGTCATTGTCAGAACTCCTGTTTATAGACTCCTGTTTGGGTCTTGTGTTTTATTACATTGGTCTACATGTCTGTTTTTATGCCTGTACCAAATTGTACTTATTATTGTAGGTCTTTAATACATCCTGAAGTCTGGGTGGTAGTCTCTCCATTACTGTTCATTTTGCTCGGGTTTGTTTTGGCCATCTGGTGTCTTTTGTGGCTTCATAAAAATTATAGTTTTTCTGCTTCTGTGAAGAATGAGATGGACTTTTGATTGGGATTTCACAGCATCTGTGGATAGTTCTTGGTAAAATGGTCATTTCTACAATATTAACTCTACATACCCAAGGACACAGAGCGTCTTTCAACTTTCCAGTGTCTTTATCTCTTCGTTCAGAGTTTGAAAATTTTCATTTGAAGATCTTCAACTCCTTGGTTAGGTTTATTCCAAGATATTTTATTCTCTTTGAGGCTATTGTAAATGACACTGTGTCCATGTCTCTGTAGGTTTCTTGGTGGTATTGAGAAAATTATTGATTGTACATGTTGATGATTCTGTATTCAGCTGTGTTCTAAAATTTGTTGGTGATTTCTAATTTTTCCAGTACAATATGTGGAATTTTGCCAGAATTTCTGGTAGAATATTATCTAATGTATAATATCATGTCATTTGCAAATAGGGCAGTTTGACTTCTTTTCCTATGTGTTTCCCTTTCATTTCTTTTTCTTGACTTCAGGTAGTGCTTTGAGAATATTATTTAAAAGAAGTGGGGATAATAGATGTCTTGCTTCAGTCCTGACATCAATGAGATTACTTCAAGTTTTTGTTATACTTAGCATAATGTTAGCTGTAGGTTTCTCATCTATAGATGTTTTTTTTTTTTTATGTTGAGGTATGTTCTCTATAGTCCTACTTTCTCTCCAACTTTTGCCTTCCAGGCAAGTTGGATTTTATCAAAGGAATTCTTGCATCTATTGAGATGATCATGTGTTTTTTTGTCTTCAAGTACATTTATATTGTTTATTACATTTAATGATGTGTGAATTTTGAACCAGTCCTACATCTCTGTGGTAAATCTAGCTTGGTCATGGTGGTTAATATTTTTTTATGTATGTCTTGTGTTCTGTTTGCAAGAATTTTACTGAGCATTATTGGATCTGTGTTTTTATGGCGATTGGCCCAGGGTTTTATGATGTTGTTGTGTCTTTAACTTGTTTGGGTGTTAGACTGACACTGACTCCTGGTGCTCTTTCTGTTTCTTTCCTTTCTTTGTTCTTTTTCTAGAATAGTGTATGAAGAATTGTCTATAGATAGTCTTTAAAAGTCTGGTAGATTCTTGCTGTGAATACATCTGGTACTAGACTTTTCTTAGCTGGAAGACTTTCCATTACTACTTGAGTCTTAACATTTGCTAGGGTCTGGTTTTACCTTCTTGGTATAATTTTGGGGGTTTGGAATCTGTCACTAGCCTCACTCCTTTTCAATCTAGATTGAACCTAGAAGCTTATCCATTTATTTTTGTTTTTTCAGATTGATGTAGTACAGGATTTTTAAATATTCCCTTATAATATTCTGGTTCATTTTGTGTATGTTGTAGTGTTTTCCTGTTCACTTCTGATTCTGTTAATTTGGGTCCTTTTTTTCTTTCTTTCTTTTGGTTAGTTAAGTCAAGGGACCCCAACTTCTCAGCTCTTCGGTTTGTTAATTCTTTATATTCTTTGTTTCTATTTCAATAATTTCTTCTCTGAGTTTTATTACTTATTACTATCAAGTGGTTTTAGATTTGGTTTTACTTGTTTATTTTTATTTTCAAGTTGTTTAGTTGTGTTATGAAATCATTTGTTTTTGCTATTTCTAACTTTTCCTTTAGATGTGATTCTTGTTATGTCTCTTGCAGCTTTTCATAAACACTCTTTATTCTGTACTGAATGTTTTAACTATGATATGACCTAAGGGTTTTCTTGTCTTGTCTGTTTGTTGTTCTTTGTGTTTCAGAGTCTGTATGAATATGTCTTTCTTTAGTTTGGAGAAGGTTTCTTTCATGATATTAGTGTAAATCTGGTCCATTTTATTGATTTGGTATTTCTTTCCCTCATCTATGCCTGTGCTTTGAAGATTTGGCCATTTCATGCTGTTCCTACATGACCTATGTGTTTCTTTCCCATGTGTGTTGTTGTTGTTGTTTTTGACATACTCCTTGCTTGTTCACCCTAGATCCTCTACTATATCTTCAAGGTAGAATATACGGTCCCATCTTCTGCCTCATTCTTCCTACTTGCAAGGCTTTCCTTTGAATTGTCTGGATGGGTTATTGGATTTTTCAATTCCATCTTCATTTCAGTTTGTATCTTCTTCTATGTCCTTATTAAATTTCATTTTCAAGTACTGGGTTGTCTTCATTTATATCAGTCTTATGTTTCTACATTATTGGCCATCACTTGGATATTTATTGTCCTTAAATTCTTTCTCCTTATTTTCATTGAGCTGTTTCTTTGTGCTTCTTTAAATTCCTTGAATTGTTTGATAAAGTTTGTGAGTATTTATTTAAAAAAATTCTGTGTTCTGGGATTCATATAGATACTTATCATTGGCACACAATTATACAGAAGTGGAATATTTTAGAGAAAAGATTCTGATTTCATCTTTCATATTGTTAGCAATTTTTTGATAGAGCTAAGCACAGGAACTTCTTCTGTTAGTTCTGTGTTTGATAGCGAGAAAGCAGGTTCAGGCAGAAAAAGATAAGTGTGCAGATTAGTCTTAGAAGTTGGAAATGGCTTAGGTGAACATGGGTCACTGGGCTGTGTATACAGGATGCTAATTCTTGTGGGAGCCTGGAGTATGGGAGTATATCTGAGTGCTGAGAAGAATGAGTAGAAGGAAGGATCAGGCTAGACCCAGAGAATGATAGGAAGGGCCTGACTTGGAGGAGAAATGGGAAGTGCTGTGGGAGGGGCCCGTGGGTCAGAGACAGGCAGAGTGGGCCTTAGTGAAAGCCTAGAGGTTGGTTCTGGCACAGGGAATAGTTGAGGAACTAGACTAGAGCACTGGATGTGGGACTCGTCCTAGATCTGGGAGTTCAAGGAGGGCAAGTTCTGTTGTAGAATATTATTTTAAGATGTGTTATATTTGTTTATGCTGTGGAACATTTAGTTTAATGATGCAAAGATGTGTTACATTCTTTTATGTTGCATTTGTTTAGCTCTGTGAAGCTGTGTTACTTTGCCTGTCTAAAACATCTGATTGGTGTAAGAAAAAGCTGAATGGCCAATAGCAAGGCAGGAGAAAGGCTAGGCAAGTTTGGCACACAGAAGAAAATAAATGGAAGGAGAAAAAGAGAGAGAATCTAGGAGCAAGAGAAGGATAAGGCTTCAGGAGCCAGCCACTGAGCTACATAAGAAGTCACAGAGTAAGAAGTAAAGACAGGTATACAGAAATTGAGAAGGATGAAAGCCCAGAGGCAAAAGGTAGGCAGGATAATTTAAGAAAAGCTGGCTAGAAATAAGCCAGGCTAAGACTGGGCATTTGTGTCTTATTTGGGAGCAAGTTGCTAGACCCCCTCAAAGAGCAAAGAGGAGAAAGAGTAAAAGAGCTAAGAGTCAAAGACAACCAACTAAAAGGACCAGACAGGCTCAACAAGCTAGACCATGAAAACAGGATCTTCTGTAATTAACACACACACACACACACACACACACACACACTTCTTCAAAAAGGAACTCGGCAAACAAGAATCCCACCTGTTTACCAAAAACATCACCTCTAGCATAAAAAGTATTAGAGGCACTGCCTGCCCAGTGACTAACGTTAAACGGTTACGGTTGAAAAACATAATAACATTCAGAATTCCATTTGTGAACCTGGAATCATAGGATTTGAAGACAAAGTTTTTAGGAGTTGTGCCTATATCCATGTCAACAGCAGACCTATCAATAATTAACAAGAGTCAGAATTACTGTAATTTGGATAGACACCCATACAGTGCAATGCTTTTGGCTTCAGTTAGTCAGGAAATTTTGACATGAGCTACAACATGCAAGAAATTTGAGGACACTGTGTTAACTGAAATAAACCAACCATCCAGAAAGAACAATCATTGAGTGTTTCCACTTCTACGAGGCACCGGGAAAAATCAGTTTATAGAAACAGAAGATAGATTGTTAATGGGGCAGGAGGAAGGGGGAGCTGGTGTTTAACAGTGTTTAAGTTTTACAAGATGAAAGGGTTCTAGAAATAGGTTGGTGGTAAGCACTGCCAGCCATGAGCATCAACAAATGCTTCAAAGGATAGGCTTCGCATTGCACGTATTTTCATACTATGAAAAGTTATAAGAATAGACATGCTACACATCTTTCAAAAAGATAGTATTTGTGAGCTACCAAACCCTTCCCTTCCTATGCAATGGCGTGGTTGCTCCGTGGTAGAAAATACAGAGACCAGGTAACCATTTGTTGGACAGCAGGAGAGACACGTCAGGTGAAGCGCTCCACTACCATGTCTGGCTGCTGAGAAGCCTATCAGAATGTTTTGACTCATTACCCTGAGCCTTCATCAGCTGATGAAACTAATTTTTTTTACCAGCTGATTAAGATTCAAGATAATGAGTCAAAACATGCCAGTACGAATTCCCAACAGCACCGAAGACAGGATGTATCTTTTCCGTGCCCATGCATGCATGTGGGAAGACAGGAAGTGAGCCAGCTTTGCCTCCTTTCGGGAAGCAAAGTTCTGATCGCTAAAGCAAGGGATAATTATCACCTGTGTCTAACAAAGACTCGTAGAAAGTTAGTTGAACAAGCGAATGGAATGGATGGCTAATAATTTTATTTAAAGACAGCAATGTCCTAAAATTAATTCCTGAACAAATACAAGCAGATGCAAGAAGGTTAGCACACAAACACACACACACACACACACACACACACACACACACACACGAAGTGCCATGTGCAAATCTGAAGTATATCTAGGAAAATAAAAGTTCCAACTACCCTGTGAGCTTCCTCTTAAATCAGCAATGTGCCTCAGAATGTTTTTGATGGCAGTTGTATCTAAGCTCAAAATCCCAGAAAATTTCCACAACTGTTCTGCATTCTCTAGGCTTCCTGGCTGAGGGTGGAATATTGAGTTTTACCAACAAAAGCATTTGATTGAATACTCTACTCCTTAATATCAGATATATATGTATTTTAAATTCCATCAGGCCTCCATTGGGAAACTACCTAATATTTGGAATGTATTGCTTAATGTGCTAACTGATCTTATTTGGGTGTGTGGCTCCCTGTCAGAGAGACCGAAAGCAGAGTGACAGTTATTGTTCCTGAAAGCATTCTATGGTGTGTGAGGAGAATGGCTGAGGCTCCTGGGGACAAGGGAGTTAAATATTTCCTCAGTCGGCACTCCAAAGCCCGAGGAAGATTGGACATAAAATTGTCTACATATCTGCCTCGGTTTATCTCCTCCCGTAGTTTGAAGTAAATCAACTTATAAGATCTGCTATGAAAAGTGTCCCTCTAAAAATACAACTGATGCTAAAACATGGCCGGAGATGCTCTCGGTGGCAGATGGAAAGCACGCAATTTGCACCACCACGAGCAATAGCTGTGAGCTTATTGTCTCTGAATCGCCACACCTGAGCATGCAAGATGATAGCAAAGACTCCTCCCATCTAGAGTGAAAGGAACCTTCTACTCATAGCCCCGTTGGTCACCAAGCACTATGAAAGCTGAGGCACTGGCGGAGCTTTTGTCTGGAGTTTTACGGAAGGGTAAAAGGTGATGCTGAGGAAATAAAAGCAGTCTCCTCCTCCTTGCTAGATCTTCCCCTCTTCCACTGACTGCTCTGTCTCCACCATCCCAGTGCCCATCAATTTCGGAAATTACCATCACCAACTTATTAGAAAAACATCACAAGAAATCCATTTGTAACATGCTACTGAGAGCTACTTCTTCCTAGAGAGCAACACACGCACGCACACACACACACATGCCTACATGCATAAACACACATGTGCGCGCACGCACACACACACACACACACACCTACAGTAATAGAAAGGGTCTTAATAGGTGCATGATTTATTGTATAAAGCAAAATTTCCTTTGGATATGCGGCCATCCTATGCTGAGGAGGAGGCCTTTAGAGTTCTATGGGCTCATCTTCTCATTGGGAGCATACATTTACTAACTGTATAATTGGTGGCACAGTTCTTCCATCATAAGTATTGTTATCAGTTAATTAAACTTGAGATGCAGCTTTGTTCTGTGACATGTTTTGTCAGATTGTTTTCCTTATTTATTTATCATCATAAAATCCTACTTGGTGAGTGGCAGCTTCGCAGCCCTCCAATAATAATATAAATCAAAACATAAGATTTTAGTCCTCATGCAATTTCCTTTTGGTCTGAAAATATGAAACCAGATGTTTTTGGCATGCTAAAGATGCTTTTCATCTTTTTTTAGACTCTCTCAGTGCAGGCAAAGCCAATGCATTTTTAAAACCAACTTACGAAAGTTAAATTCCCTTTGTTCGTCTGCGTGGAGTCTGGTTTGCGTTGAGGCAGTGGCGTTGAGAGACCTTGCAGATAACATGCTGAATAGGCTGGAGGAATTACACATGTGGGGCTAAAAGCTCAAAGGGCAACAGAAATTATATTAATAGCAGATCGGCAGCCCATGAACCGTGATTCACTGGAGGGTCTTCCCCAGAAGCGTTCCTGAAAGCGGAGATTCAAGTTAGACAGCAGCCAACATGATCTTGACTATCTAGCCATTATCTGTGTGGTGTGCCTAATTTGTTCACATAGTTATCACATAGTTGGACCAGTTTGATGACCAGGGGCCCAGGAAAGCACAGCCCTTGGAATTTCCTGTGACAGTGAGTCTCATTTCGGGAGATATTACCATCTATCTCAGCCTAAGGCTATCGCTAAAACGTCTAACCACTCCCAGATGGAAGCCTCTCCGCTGATATTAAAGGGATTTGATGTTACTGGGGAGACCTGGGGTCAGTGAATGGAGTGGCACAGGGGATAATCTCATTTGTATACAGCCTCAGATGGCCATGACTTCCCTGGGCTATTTTGTGGTTTGGGTATGGAACTCTTTGGACAGCCTGAAATACTTTAGGATCCTGATGGGGTGGTGGATGGAATTATTTATAATGAAGTTCTCTATCTCAGCTTTGATGTGGTTGCCCCATCCTTAGCCCTTAGCTTCACTGCATAAATTCCACAGCCAGCACGCAGGGCACTTCTACCTGCTCACCACTAAAAGTCCTGGCTGTCTCTGCTCAACTAGAGTGGACTTTTCTTGGCCCTTGCTCTGATTTCTAAGCAAATTATTCCAGACACATCTTCCAAATACACAATCTTCATGAATTTCCTTGCTACCGATGTCCAATTAATTTGCATCCCTGCCATTCCATTAAATTTTATATATCTAAACCCCCAGTAACTCCTCCTAGACAAAAGCAATGTATTCTTCAGTCTTCAACACGGTCACAGCCTATGAGTTGGCTACTTCTTCCCTCTGCTCTCAGTTCACACCTATTAAATGGCTAGTGGGTTTTTTTTTTTCACTCCCATTAAGTGGTTGGTTTCTTTTCCTTTTGTTTTGTTTTTTTTTTTAATTCTTCAGTTACCTTGCCCTTCTTTCCCAGTTTTTTCTGTTTCCAAACCTCTTCTTCTGCCTGATGGTAAATGTTGCTCCCTGTAAGGCTTTGCTTTTGATAGCTTCCGTTTTTGTTGTCCATAATTTTCCAGATGTGACAGAGGCTGTCCATCTTCTGATATTACCCATAATTCTACTTTACTCCTCTGCAGAAGAACCCAGTATCTGTTAAAACTAGTAGGAACTGCCACAAAAAAGTACCAGAGACACCTCAAAGTATATGAAAAGAATTCACTATTTTTTCCTAAAGAGTCAAAACTAATTAATATCATTCAGATGTCTACGCCAGTAATCTATGATTGCATCAAAGATTACTCCCACATGCATCTGCCCCAAGCCCTCAGATTCTACATTTGAACTGCTTTTAATATCCTAAAAAGAAAACCCAGTGTCTGCGAAACAGAGAATATTTGCTTCCCTGGAGTCCAGTACCAATTACATTTGGATGGAGATTCTCACCATCCCAGTCATGTAACGCAAACCACTATCGTCTCCCATGTCTGACTCCAAGGGAGGTGAGAAAATGGGAGAGAAGAACGCAAAAGATGGGGGGAGGAGAAAGTAGCGAAGGGAGAAAATGCAGGACAGAAAGGAAAATGGCCCTCCTCCAAGGGCCATGCTCCCATCTTCTTACATTAATGGATGGCGCTAAAAGTTCAAAATTTAGTTTTGCATTTTAGCTCTGTTTCTGGGTTCTCAGATCCAATTAGATTAAAAACAAAAGCAAGCAAACAATCAAAATCCATGCTGTCGTTTCCACTTAAGCAGGCGCTCCAGTAGACAGACGTTCGTTCCCATCATCATTGGTTCACCCGATATTCTTCTCTATCACAAGCCCTGGTTGCCCTCCCATGCTCCTATTGCTCCTGGTTCCTACACCACTCCCTTGTGTCACAGTAAAGTCTGCCTCTCACCAAGATGGACAAAGACCCAGCATGCTCACCTCTGCTCCTACTCAGCATTGGATGTGCTGAGTCACATGTGCTCCTGAAGCACCCTGCTGTCCCACCTTCTTTCTGCAGACACTCGTTCCTTCCTCACTTTCTCCCTCCCTCCCTCCCCTCCTTTTCTTTCCTTCTTCCACCTTTCCATCTTCTTTTCCTTACTCTCTCCCTGTTCTCTTCCTCCTTTGCCCTTCCTCTCTTAATTTCTCCCTCCTTTTCCCCTTCCTTTTTCCATCCTTCCTCTTTATCTCCTTCCCTTTTCCCATTTCTCTCTCTCCTTCTCTCTCTCCCTTTCTTTTTAAAGTTTTTTCTTCTATCCTCCCTTCCTTCTTCCCCTCTTCCTTCTCTTTCTTTCTGTGCAGAGGTCCTAACACACAGCTGTATTCCTAAACAGCTAATGCTTTCCTGATGCCCTCCTTCCTGTTGCACTCCACCAGCTGCTAGTATGCAAAGCTTGGTAACTTGTAGGGATAAGCCCTCCCATCCAACCGCCGCAGTAACTCACCTATAGCATACACTATACTATACTATACTATTCTATACTATACTATATTATAGTATACCCTGGCTATACCCTATGGCCAAGGTAGTCAAATCTTAGGATCCTTTATTACACGTTAGATGATTTTGCCATCTATTTGCCTCATGTAGCAATGAATAATAGATTTGGATATAATCTCAAAAACTAGACTGGAACTTCTAAAGTTCCAGAAGTGCTTCTGACTGTGCTCGCTGCTCTTATTTTTGGTACAAGTCTTATATCTGCCCAAATAGAAAAGGAGTTCAAAGGCTTTAACCCACTTCAATCTCAGGGAAAGCTTCTAGCATTTCCATGAGTCAAACAAGACTGAATATTCTCATAGCAAAGCAACCAAATCAGTTTTATTCATCACAGATGGGAGTCAAAAGCAGCAGAAACCTGGGTTTTCTGTCAAGCCACATACCCAAAATTCAGGAAGCTACTCAGAGCCAGTAAAATCTTGTCTGTGCATGCCTATGTTGCACGTCAGCTGAGTGTCCTCAAATGCATTCCACTCTGGGTTTCTCACTCTGGATAAAGTAAGAATGCTGGACTGAAGAGTAACATACTGATCCTTAAGGGATGGGATTAGGACTCCAATTATTATACAGTCCCTTTATTTATTGTGGTTTTGACTTGCTCTGCACATTTTCTGGGAGTTCTAAGAACGACACATAAGTATGTATACCTGTTAACCCAGATATGAGAGGCTAGGGTCAGAGAATGGTGACTTTGGGATCAGTCTAGGTGGCATAGTGAGAAGAAAGAAAGAAAGAAAGAAAGAAAGAAAGAAAGAAAGAAAGAAAGAAAGAAAGAAAGAAAGAGAGAGAGGAGGGGAGAGAGAGAGAAACACAGGAGAAATACAGGAAGGAAGAAAGGGGGAAAGGAGGGAAGGAGGAAGGGAGAAAAAAGGAAGAAAAAGAGAAGAAGGAATAAAGAGGAGAGGAAGGATGAAAAGAGAGAGAAAGCAAGAAAAATAGTTACAAACACAGAGAGACAAGACAAAGAGAAATAGAGGGAAAGCAAGAAGAGAAGGAGAGGGGAAAGTAGAGGAGAAAAAAAAGATAGTAGAGAAAAGAGAGGAGAAGAAAGAAGAGGAGAGGAGAGGAGAGGAGAGGAGAGGAGAGGAGAGGAGAGGAGAGGAGAGGAGAAGAGAGGAGAGGAGAGGAATACATATATGTATCCCTCTACTCCTCCTCCAGATTCTGGACAGTTTCAGTTAATATGTGGGTCACTACAATACATAATTCCCTGTGACATGCCCTTGTGTTTAACTGATAAATCATGAGGATGGGAGCTCCTTTCCTGCCTACCTCTTCTGATACAGTCAGACTTTCTATATATAGTCATGGCGATAGGCAGTCATCTGATGCTTTTGTTGGCACTATAAGGGTCACCAGTTTTGCTACAAGCTCCTTAGAAGCTGTCTTTACCCTAAGTAGGCTAAACCTTAAAATCAGCTTCACTTTTCAGCCTGTCTGCTTGATGGTCTTTTTGCCAAACTTCAGTTGAGGTGTGCCACCAAGCGGGGTTGAGCAGGAGCCCAATTTAAGCAACTTTCCTAGGTCTTGACTGGTGAGAGCCTCTTCTGGAAGAATTTTCTTTGTGACAAAATACAATATTGGTTCTGATCTTCTTTTGACAAAACAATGCCATCTGCTGATCATGCAGTGTTTCCCATGAGGGTTGGTGAGGACAGGCTCATGTTTTGTCATGTCCCACACAGCTTCCAGGAAAGCCACAAACATTCAAAAAGACAGTGGGCCTATGGAACCCCTAGATATCAAAATCCAGATCTCTGAAAAAAGCATGTCTGTGTTGGTTATTGCTTATGGATCATACATTCTTTACAAATAGTTTGTTGATTGGTGTTTAGTTTTACCTAAATTCAATCAATTTTTAGTTCAGCTCAGACTTGATTTCTATAAACCTAAATTTTACCATTACCCATCTTTAAAATCCTTATTGGATTTGGATTGCTCTCAGGATGAAGACTAAATATTTTAGTGATGTGGGACAATGGTCTTATACCCTATAAAGTTTTGTAAGTTGTACTGGTTTAATAAAATGTTGATTGGCCAGTAGCCAGGCAGGGAGTATGGGCGGGGCAAGCAGAACGGGAGAATTCTGGGAAGAGGAAAGGCTCAGTCTGCAGCTGTGACCCAGGCACAGAAGAAGCAAGATGAGAATGCCTCACTGATAAAATACCCAGCCACATGGCTAACAGACAAGAATAATGGGTTAATGTATGATGTAAGAGTTACTTAATAAGAAAGCCTGAGCTAATAGGCCAACCAGTTTATAATTAATGTAGACCTCTGTGTGTTTCTTTGGAACTAAACAGCTGCGAAATCAGGAAAGACAGAAAGCTCCGTCAACATTTTAGCATGACATCATACCTGGTATGTGAGTCAGAAGTGTCCCTCTCTTCATCCCCATAGTCTATTGCCTGTCATTTGGACCTACCATGATTCTATTTGGCTGCTTACCCTTCCCTGAATCTACAGCACTCTCTCATGTGCTATCATTTTGCATTTATGTCTCATAATCTCCTCCCTTCTCTTTCTCTCTGATTCATTCCTTTCAATCTTATCAGACTCAACAGACAAGCCCTGTGAAATCTGTCCTGCTATCTTCTATCCTTTGCTTTGTCTGATTTCTTGGTACCTGTTGGGTACCCTCTACTTTACACAGACATGTGATCAGTCAACATCACTCATCTCACTGGCTTCACCAGCACACCAGCCTCTAGCAAACAGGAATATCCTCCCCTCCAATGCTTTTGACCCATATCAGCTTCTAATACAGGGCTCCCGATAAATCAGGTACTCAATATCTTCTCTCACCATGACTGAATAAGTATGCCATAAGCACTCTGCATTCTTCTCATACTCCCAGTGTTTTCAGACATTTTATATTTTACTATATGAATACTGCCTTTTATTTACCATAGTTTTGACCTGCACTTTTCTGGAAACTGAGATATTAAATATCCTTAACATATCATCAACAACTTATATAACCTGATTGGTTGAGAGTTTATTCAAATCTTTTTTCTACTTTAATTTTATATTATCATTGATTTATATTAGTTTAATTAGCATTTAATTTGGATAATTTGATGAGACAGTTACTGATATATGGTGAGTTGACTTTAAAAAAAACCTCTGGGCACATTGTCTCTGAAAATGGATTTTACTCTCTTTTCAATAAAAAAAAATAAATCACTATTTTGGGTTATATGAGGAATTGATTTTCCTATATCGTATAGAAGTTTCAAATAATAACTGACCAAAATATCATTTGCATGTAGTACACATTTAGAATATGCATTTGATAAACATACGGGTTTGTTCTTTAAGGAGGATCAAAGTGTAAAGAACACAGAATAACACAACCTCATAAAAAGGAATTCAATTTAATAAGAAGTGTTTCTCTCTCCTTTTGGTAAAATACACAGCAGAAACAGACTTGACTGACACTAACCATTTTCAGCTGAAGGAATTTGAATTTAAGTTATTTTTATAGGAAATAGGTTTGTTTATCACGGGTCCTGAACATCCCATCCAGATAACAGAATTGCTTCTTAATGTTTGATCATTGCCAGAACAAGCACATTTCCGGATTTTTTTCCCCAAAAGGTTGAGTAAGACATAACAAACACTTCCTGCCACAGGCAGGCCTTAGTGGTAGGTCGGATACCTGGCTTATATAAATCTTTGTGCTGAGTGTTTATGACATTTCAACTTAGAGGTTCACTCAGTTTGATGATTGAGACAGCAGGCAATTATGACATTAAACAGCTCACAGACCTTTACCCAAAACCTAAATGGTTTCATTTTTTCCCCATGTTAACTCTGTCTCTCTCAGTGTCCACAGACCAGCATAGTATTTAAAGCTCTCACCTAGACTAATCACCCCTGCTCTAAGACCAGCACCACTGACCATCCTGTAGAGTACCAAAGTATCTTCAGTTACTAAAAATTATCAATAGAAAATAATAGAAATCTTTCCAGACTTAACTTGGCAGCACATTCAAACACATACGCCCTACTGGAGCATAAAATAAGGACTATCATTACTGTTAGTGCTGAACTGTTGTATGGAAATCTACACTTGAAAAGGAATTCTATTGCACCCATTCACTCAGTTATTTCTACTTGTAAAGACAAGGCTCTTCACTAACACACCTTGCCTTTTTCAGGTGTAGACATTTACTTGGATTTCAATACGTACCACTCACTAGAATGATTAAAAGAGAGAAAGTAAATATAATAGAAGTCACATAGAATTTTACCCATTGATAAAATATTTGTGTCTGATCGGTTTCTGTAACCTTGGCTTCCCTACAGCAGAACCATTTTTTAAGTTGTAGACTACTTATGTTGAGTATGGTAGCATACAGTTAGAATCCCAAAACTAAGGAAGCTGAGCTGATGCAGGAGAGACCAGCATGGGCTACACATCAGGTATTAAGCCAACTTAAATTACATAGTGAAGAATACCTCATTTCCAGAAAAGAATAGGAGAGGGAGGGAAAAAAAAAGAGGAAGAAGAAGGAATAATGGAGGGGTCTAGAGAAAGCAAGGAGAGAGGATAGATTGATATTTCTATAGGTGTACATCAAAAATTCTCATGTTTGGTTTGCTAACTCATTAAAGTACAACTAGGCTGACCTTTCTCTGGGTCCTATTCTTTTTATCCCTGCTAAGAAAAAAAAAAAATGATCCACCTTTAACCCAGTTTGCACTGCCGTCATGGTTTAATCTTTTGAGTAAAACATAGTGGTCCACGTGACTCTGCTAGCAGAGGTCACTTCATCTTCTTGGAAAGTGACTTAATGCCACTATATCTTTCTCATCACTCGGGATAGGCATTTCTTCCATCTGTGGGATAGGCATTTCTTCCATCTGTGGGATAGGTATTTCTTCCATCGGCCATAACGATGGCCAGTGGTGACTCAGTGATGCTTGAAAATATCTTCTCCCAACTCCCCTCCACATCCTTGATTTTGGTTCTTTATGTGCCCCAGTGATAGAAAAATACACACAATCTAATCATGCAAAGAAAAATTCACCCTTGTCAGACTTACATGGAGTTTAAATATCTAGTAATTTGCTTGTTTTATTCTAAACATTATGATAGTTATCTCCCAGTTAAGAATTCTTCAGGCTAGCGCTAATATTGCTTGTGTCTATTATAATCCTGGCACTTGGAGTCATGCACCATCCGCCTGTACTATGTGTACTAGTACTTACACTACTGTCCTGTAGCGCCTGTGCAATGGGATGGTACGCGAGTCTCAGGCAAAGGGCCTGGAGATTTAAACACATACACACACACACAGACAGAGACACGGGGACACGGGTCATCTTTGAAACAAGAATGCCAACTTTATTGTGTTCGGAGGCAGCATATATAGTGCTCTGGCCATGCCCCAGCTCTCAGGATCTTTCAGCTGCAGCCACCAGAAACCACTTTATATATGCATTTACTACATCTTAAGCCTAGGGACAACCAGCCAAGCGCTTTAATCCAGCTCTTGAGGGGTGTTGGAAATGGTGACATCATCAAGAAAATTCTACCAAGTTAGAAAAAGTTGTCACTGAACAGACTATGGGAAGGGCACTTGTCTACAGCCTGAAAGTTGAAACAAGAAGCGAGCCCAGCCTCAGCTCAGCCCAGCCTCAGCTGTTTGAGTAGTTCAAAATTTGCACCACTGTGTGTATGTCCAATAAGCGGCCACCGATGCTCAAGTGGTATTGACTTCGGAGTTACAAATCAATTTTAGCAAATAAGACAATTCACAAATATGGAGTTTCCAAATAATGACTCCTAGTTCATCCATTTGCACAGATAAATAGCTAGTCATACATACAGCACACACACACACACACACACACACACACACACGGCAGTATCCATTGCCCCAAATAGGAAGTCCTGTTTCCGAATCATTTCCTCCACTTTCGCTCTCATTACTTCTTGCAACAATGGTTCTACCGAAGAGTCTCTTCTCAATCACTACAACCTTCCTTCAGTAACCATTCTCAATTCTTTCACATAAAATGAAACAAAGGAAAAAGAAGAGAAACTATACTTTTGCATGCTCTTAACCTTGCATGTCATAGCAAAGAGTTGACCATTCTCTTCCCCTAGATACTGAAAGTCATTAGACCACTGTCCTTTTACTGACCCTGGTCCTTCACCCCCCCATAGTACCTCAAACCATCACTCAATGGCTACCACACTTCTCTTCTTAAGACCACTTCTTCACTACTGAGTTCCGTTGACACCTCCTCACAGTGACCTTTCTGTGCCACAGCCTGCACTTGACACTGCACCATTATCAGAGACGTGTAGCTTTCCTCAGAACTCACCCAGGTTTCTACTTCCCCCCCTGCCTTTTAGAAGTCACAAGTCTTAATTGGATGTTGGCCCATTCCCTCATGGCATGAATATTTATCAAGCCCTGGTGATACCCCTGTGTGCCTTCCCAGTTTGGCCCCACACTGACAGCTCACCACAACCTCATTCAGAGTTTTCCCCTTGCCTGTGTGGTTTTCTCCCTTCCCCTATCCCTCACTGCTGGCCTCAGCAGAATTATGGCAAAGGGTGTGCAGCTGGCATTCTAGGCTACTGAGGGGGGGGGGTCTCTGAATGTTGTGATGTCCAGATCCACTGGCTTCACAACCACAGAGTCCATCAGTCAAGAGTGGAAATACTTTTAAATGCATATGTGATGAAATGATACAGATTTATTTTTCTTACCATTATCCGGAAATAATACAATGTCAGAATGATCCCCAGAACATTAATGCAGTCTTGGGTATTATAAGTGATGCATAGATAAGTAAGGCAGATGAGACAATGTGCACTGTGGTACATCACAGATGTGGATAGCCTTGGATTTGGGTACATGCACAGGGTCCAGGAACCAATCCTTTCATGGAGGTATCAAGGGACAAGCTCGTTTCCTCAGTCTCCTGGGATTGGCATTGTCTTTAGCTGATTGGTCCTAGGAGTTTGAGAGATGAAAGTAGCGGCATAATGAATAAGGAGAGTGAGAGACCAATAGGTATCGCCATGAAGGGCCTTGTCAAGAAAAGAAAGTGACCTGCTTCCATGGAGCCTGTCCTCAAGACTGTAAAGGGGCATTTCACCGATGAAGTGCCACCAGCCTCATTGGTGGGACCAAGAACTACCGAAAACTACCATCCCCTTCCTAGACAGTCTTGACAGCTACTCCCTTAGGTGCTTCTTTCATTGTTTGGTTGACAGACGGAACAACAGGGTCGATGTTAGGTCGATATTTTCTTCTTGTGTTATTTGGCGGACAGATGGAATGGCAGGGATGATGTTTAGGCTCTCAGTACACTGAAACCCAGCACATGAAAAGTACTTAAGAAAGGTTTTATTCTTTTATCAGATTGGGGAAAACCGAGAATTTATAGTTTATTACCTGGATTTCAGAAAAGCAGCGCCTATGTTCGAAGTCATGCTCCTTTAAAAAAAAATGCATCCCGTTTCCCAAGTTCCCCCCAACCTCCCCTTCTCACTTTTCTCTCCCCATCTCCCCTTACCTCTCTCCCCCCCCTCCCCCAAGATCCCATTTTTTGCCCGGCAATCTTGTCTACTTCCCATAATCAGGAGGATAGCTATATGTTTTTCTTTGGGATCACCTTCTTATTTAGCTTCTTTAGGAGATCAAATTATAGACTCACTGACCTTTATTTATCTCTAGAAACCAATTATGAGTGAGTACATCCCAAGTTCATCTTTTTGGGTCTGGGTTACCTCACTCAGGATAGTGTGTTCTATTTCCATCCATTTGCATGCAAAATTCGAGAAGTCATTGTTTTTTA